>NC_058087.1:73776680-74076680 GCF_014858855.1 Bufo gargarizans
ATTGTCCAATATTTGTAATTATCTCAGATAGCCTCTTTAAGACTTAGTATAGAGACACACGTTTTAATTTAACGCATTAAGTACTCTTCTTTTGATGGGATGCTATGTTTTTTAAGGAGGTATTCTGGTTTTAATGATTACATTTATGTAGAGAATAGGATTTTGAAAAATGTTCTAATATATATCTGTTTAACATTTTGCTTGTAGATGTTTATTATATCCATACAGTAGCCTCTCCTGAAAGAAAAATGTGGTACGGCCTATTTTAGTCCTGTAAAATGCATCCATGTGAGAGCTGGATAGGACTAAATATGGCATCAGTTATGTGAGCCATCATGTGACGCTCACAAGTATCACCTGGCTTGGCTTTCCATTAACTGCTCAGGTATCTAACACGTGAGTAGTAGTGCACTGAGGAACAGAACATATACAGTATACAGCATCTCATCATGCCTGTCTGTCAGTGTCTGTGTAGAAACAGATCTGCGTATAGGTTATCTTTGTTAGTTTTTTTTTACCCTTTATTAACAACATGACAACATCACCTAAAGACAGGCAGACATTTTATAAATAACCCACAGACAGGAAGTACATGTAAATACACATAGTAATGTAGTTACTGTAATAATCACAATGAAAATTATGATGTCATTACTAGTTCTATTTACTTATCATATGAATTTGTCCACTGTGCTGATCCAGCACATGTATATCATGTAACACTGCTGATTACTGAATGTAAGGGGTTATATGTTGTGAAGTCACATGACTGATGCCATGTTTCAGTTAGGCCAGAGATACTTTACACAGGACTGATACATGGGCTATACTATTCTACGGCATACAGGGGTCAACTTCCTGATATAAGAAGTGTATGAATGCAGATTTGTAAATACATGTATATTAGAAAATTGTATGATTTCCTTTTATATAAACAAATGCAAAATAAAAAATGGAATACCCCTTTAAATAAAATGCTGATAACTTACCATAACTTGTATCTCTGCGTTCTAGATCAGAGAGGTTATCGGCATCCAGTCCTCACTGATTTACAGTTTCTGACATGTCTCCATGAAGTTTTATGAAAACAAAGTGACCCTTAACCAGAAGGTGTATGGATCACAAGACACTATTAGACTTTCTAGAAGCATAACATCTCTAGTAGGTCAGGTGGTCCTTCTTGGTCCCACTGATTGGCTGAAAAGAAAGAAGTCACCCCATATTCTCATTAGCATACATAGCACACTTTGTTGAGGCCTTCCAATAAATATTTGGAGTTACCATTTAGTGGAAGCTATTGTGCCAGTTTGTCCCAAGGGCAGATTTGAGAATTGCCAGAGGAGAAACACCATCACCGCCATTTCTAGTTGTTAAATAGTCAGTGATCACTACAAATGTACAAAAAAATTTGGAAAGACAGAAGCATAATTTACTATATGTTGAATTTACCCTAACAAATGATGCACTAGTATTATTCCTGGATTTCCATTGTGAAATTATGTTGAGAGGAAATTTGTAACATCTGGTTCTCACATGTTATACAGCTGTCTTTAGGAGTGGTCTTAGGACTCCTATCTGTTGGGCAGTAAGTCTTATCAGGGAAAATTCCATACACCTGTATGGTTGTATAACCTCTAAAGGTCCCAGAGGTGGTAGACATTTCCTCATCCCAAGTTCTGCAAGGAGAACGTCAATGCTCATTATTGGTAGACACTAACAAAAAGCTATACAGAACACATGGCAATGACTTAATCACATCTCCAGAGGTCCCTTGATAATCCTTTGAAGGACTGCCCCATAAATTCCTAGCATGCCTACTCTTTATTTGGGCTATCTCTTAAATCCTGGACAGGCCAGTTTACCACTTATGTCTTCCTATAAATGTGTAGAATTTCAGCTCTCTCATTACTTGGAGCCTTAACCAATGGAGCATTCCATTTATCCATACAGAGAAGTTATGCTTCTAAATCCTAAGTAAACATTTGGAACTGCTGAAGAGCTTAAAGGGTCTACTCCAATTCTGAAACTACTCATCAACCATTCTATGCAGACAGAGCACATCATTATGATCCAAAAAAATCTTAGTTTTCCTAACACATGGTTTTTAATACTGACATCTCCAGTTCTCATATATATTTTAGAAATAT
This sequence comes from Bufo gargarizans, assembly GCF_014858855.1. Taxonomy (NCBI): domain Eukaryota; kingdom Metazoa; phylum Chordata; class Amphibia; order Anura; family Bufonidae; genus Bufo; species Bufo gargarizans. The sequence continues at coordinate 73,778,828 of NC_058087.1, forward strand.
TACACCACAGACAGATGGAGAGAAATGCGTCAGCCAGCATGCTAATGAAAGTATTGGCTTTCTTCTTTACAAAACTTGAATAAAGCCCAATATCTGTATGTACCCTGCATTAGTATAACTGTTTATGAAAGCTTGTTTACGGGATAAGAATCCACCACCATTGTCACACATCACCCTTATCAGATTCAAGGGTGTATCCAGTCATGGGAGAACATGTCCTGGAAAAATGCATATGCTGGTTTCTTTCCCAGTTACATTGTATCAGCATTTAATTTTCCTAGGCATGTATCCATTAATGCATTAACATAACAAAACATGACATGCTTATTAATGGTCATATTGTTCCACCCGGGTTCTGTAATATGTTCCTATATTCTAGATCCGATGGATTCATATGGAATCTGTAAGTCAAAATTTTGTTGCCTTTAATCAGTGGCAAACAGGTATACTATATTGTAGACCTCAAGACTTTTATGCTTGCCATATTATGAATCAGTAACACATGGATCCATTACACAGTTGTGTGCATATGTGCCTATGGTGGTTTTATAATATCTATGGGTGGAGAAGGAGTATGGTCAAGTGTAGAGACGGCTTAGAAAAGAACAGAACTGGTCATTGGGCTTTCTGTAAAGCTTAAAGTGACCCTTCAGTTGAAGAAAAAAAATATGTTAACTGGGAAACAAACAGAACACTTAACTGGTACCCTCCTTTTCTGCTATCCAATATGGCCACACTTCTTCTCAAACTATATGACACATAATGTGCATTGATAGCTTAAGACACTTCCTGCTTGTCTGGCCTGCCCCTGGATTGGTCAACACTGCTTATGTGAGTGGGCATCAAGTAGTATGAGAAGTGGTATGGCCATCTTGGATGATACAAGAGAAATATTAGAATTGGTGGATCTGCAGCTGAAAAGATGAAACGTAGGTCACCATATAAATGTTCTGATTGTTCCTCAGTTAACCAGTTAATGTGAATTTTGTTTCTTGAACCAAGGGGTCATTTTAGGGTGGCCATAGATTTTCAATCGATGGTAGAAAAAGTAGGAAAAACGCTCATTCAGCCAACAGCTGTTTCTAACGAACAGCCAAGCAAGCATATATTTTCAATGGGGAGTGGTGATAATGTTGAAATTTAACATGCCTGATAGTTTTTTCCCTTTAAATATGCTTAACAAATGCCAGCCGAACATTTTTTACACATAACACGGTTTACTGGTCCCACTAAAATTGGCAGTGTAGGCCAACTGAAGTCTAATGTGTGCAGTCACCTTTAGTTTTTCCTGTAAGCAGTATTTTTATTGTAGTGCCTACAGTGATCATATTCTATCACAGGGTTTCACAACAGTTGGGCCCCACTTGAATCATCTTGACTACAGGTGACTCACAACCTGAAACTTGGGCAAAGACTTTAATGGCCAACTACTTACCATAATTATGTTTTATCCATTCAGAATGTGCACTAAAGCCTTAGATAAGTGACATTAAAGAACCCATAAACAGAAATGATATTGATATAAAAAATTGCTACTGGGTAAAAATATCAAGGCTTTTGACACACTTTGGAATCATGATATTTATTTTACTTGAATGAAGACTTCAAAAGTTTTACTTATGAAAAACACCAACAGCTTCAAACTAAGGCCGAAAGTCATCTATTAAGTATACTGTCAAGGTACAGAGCTGTAATAAGCAAGTCGTAGGATAAAAATATAATGGAAATGCAAAAAAAAATATTAAAAATTCCTATAATCCCATTGACAAGGCAATGCAAGACAAGGCACTTGACTTTTTGCATATATGGTAAAGTCAGATACAATTAATGACATAATTAGCCACAAAATTGAAGAATATATGATACAAGGGGTAAGTTAATCTCCTGCAAAAAGCAAAAAATATTTTTTTTACTCAAGAGTAGACCAACCTTCTACTTCCTCGGCAATCCTCCAGTTTCCCACAAGAACTCTGCTTGTAGTTTTTGGCTTGAAATTGTCTTTGATTGTAACTTTTATATTTTATAATGACATATTATAAAACTAAAAGCTCGGTTCACACAGTATTTGTTATCTATGTATGCTTGAAGGACCGGAATTATATGGTAGTTGTCACTGTTCACACCATAGGAGACCCAAAAATAAGGACTTGTTTTTTTTCTGTCATCATTTTCCATGAAGAGATATTATCCTACTTATGGAATAGAGGAAAATCTGAATTTACCTCCTGTAAATATTGAACAGAGGCAGAGTAGTGATCATGACAGTGAAGGACAGCTATATCTACATGCCTCTTCACTCCGCAGACAGCCACAGAATGTAAATCTACACTGACAATTTTATAAAAATAAAAAAGATAGAATCTTATATGAACCTGCCTATCTGCGGAGAGAAGAGGGGGGCTTCACAGCAGGAGGGAGTTTGACTTTCTTTTCTACATATAGTTTTTTTTTTTCCATGCAGAGTTTAAATTATGCCTGATAAAAGGAGTTTCGTAGACATGCGAGTTCTTTCAAACCCTCCTGGCTTCCTCCCAATTAAATGAGGTTTGTCAAAGCCATGGGGCTCTGCCACCGTATGAGAGGCGGACAAGCAAATCCCGTGGTGACATATCCAGTCCCCAAGGGAACAGATGAAAGTGCCTGCATTGGCGTACAGGAACAGAGATGGAGAGAGACACAGAATAGATATAAATACAGAGGTATGAGAGGATAGAGGTGGAAGCAAAAGAGAAATGGTGAACAGGCAGGGTGAAGGTAACCATGTAGAGAGATGAGGCTGAAAATATCCAGAAACTAGGGAGAAAAAGTATGACGAGAACAAAATAGAAGTCATGTACTAATGGGACATCGGTTAAAATAACCCTGACAGGCCATATAGGACCATGCTACCTGATGGCTATCATCTGTAACACAGCATCCTACATGAGTTGGGTTTTACCAATGAAAAAATTGCCTTATCATAGTCCAACATCATTAAGCCCCTCACTGTATGCAGGTAAGTGCTAGTGAACTGCCCCGAACAACTCAGCATTCATCAAATATCATTAGTACTTGTCAACTTTCTTTTCAAGTTCATACATCTTATGTTTGATCCAAACTGATGTAGAAAACCCAAGGAAAATATGAATTCATGTTCAACTTGCCAAACTAGTAAGATTGTTCCTAAAATTACTGGGTATTCTGCGACTATTAGGCCTCTTTCACACTTGCGTTGTCCGGATCCGGCATGTACTCCACTTGCCGGAATTACACGCCGGATCCGGAAAAACGCAAGTGTACTGAAAGCATTTGAAGACGGATCCGTCTTCAAAATGCTTTCAGTGTTACTATGGCACCCAGGACGCTATTAAAGTCCTGGTTGCCATAGTAGGAGCGGGGAGCGGGGGAGCGGTATATTTACCATCCGTGCGGCTCCCGGGGCGCTCCAGAGTGACGTCAGAGCGCCCCAGGCGCATGGATGACACGCCATGCGATCACGTCATCCATGCATGTGGGGCGCCCTGACGTCACTCTGGAGCGCCCCGGGAGCCGCACGGATGGTAAGTATGCTGCTCCCCCGCTCCCCGCTACACTTTACCATGGCTGCCAGGACTTTAGCGTCCCGGCAGCCATAGTAACCACTCTAAAAAAGCTAAACGTCGTATCCGGCAATGCGCCGAAACGACATTTAGCTTAAGGCCGGATCCGGATCAATGCCTTTCAATGGGCATTCATTCCGGATCCGGCCTTGCGGCAAGTCTTCAGTTTTTTGGGCCGGAGCAAAAAGCGCAGCATGCTGTGCTATTTTCTCCGGCCAAAAAACGTTCCGTTCCGGAACTGAAGACATCCTGATGCATCCTGAACGGATTTCACTCCATTCAGAATGCATTAGGATAATCCTGATCAGGATTCTTCGGGCATAGAGCCCCGACGACGGAACTCTATGCCGGAAGAAAAGAACGCAAGTGTGAAAGAGCCCTTAGTTATAAATGTAATAGAGTTACATTTCTCTAAAATATCACCTGAAGAAGATCAAACCTGGGCTAGAGCAGATATTTGTCTAATAGATTTACAATTCCTGTATATCCCTTATGTATTTTTGCCTCATTGTTTACAAGGAACCCCCTTCTCCCACAAGACCCATTTTGGGAATGTGTCACCTGTTCTGACACACATCCTTTTTCTTATCAGTTTTTATTTTCAGATTGTAGATTTTATTTTATTGCCTGAACATGATTATGGGGTGGTCATCTTGCCTTAAAGGGAATCTGTCACTAGCATATTAGCAAAAAAATTTTTTATGAATCCATGTGTAATAAAGTACCTTATTTCCATATGCCTTGTTCTTTTTTTTCTGCATCTTGTCATTTCTTAAAAAAAACGCTTTTTATGATATGCAAATGAAGCTGTAAGGAGCCCAGAGGGGTGTTATTCTTTGTCCACGGTGCCCAGGAACGCCCCTCTGAAGTGCCGTGCCCGTCTAAATTTGAAAACTAAGAACTCCTCCAAGTTCGCCTAAATCGCCTCCCAGAGGCGCGGCTAAGTGTTCCCCCCCCAACCCCCCACCCAGCGCCGCGCTCTGTGGCAAACACCCCCGATCCTCCTCTCGCCCGCATCCGAAATCCTACGCAGGCGCAGTGCAGGCGATTGCCTGCGCGATGATAAGACGACTGAGGAAACAGCGAACACGTCACTGGGATCGGCGCATGCCCAGTGACGCTGTTGAAGCTTTTGCCCTCAGTCGTCTTATCATCGCGCAGGCAATCGCCGACACTGCGCCTGCGTAGGATTTCGGATGCGGGCGAGAGGAGGAGGGGTGTTTGCCGCAGAGGGGGGTGGGGGGGGAGCACTTAGCCGCGCCTCTGGGAGGCGATTTAGGCGATCTTGGAGGAGTTCTTAGTTTTCAAATTTAGACGGGCACGGCACTTCAGAGGGGCGTTCCTGGGCACCGTGGACAAAGAATAACGCCCCTCTGGGCTCCTTACAGCTTCATTTGCATATCATAAAAAGCGTTTTTTTGAAGAAATGACAAGACGCAGAAAAAACAAGACATATGGAAATAAGGTACTTTATTACACATGGATTCATAAAAAAAAAAAATTTGCTAATATGCTAGTGACAGATTCCCTTTAACATCAATTAGGGATATGCTTTAAACCAGCCACCGTGTATCACAAACGCAATAGACCGGAAGGGACTCTAGGCATATACAGAGGTCATGAGGGGGTAGATAAGTTAGATTTCACCTATTGTGAATGGTGGATCCTGTGTTATCTATATATAGTATATGTGTTATCTGTCATTGTGCAGCACGGTGGCTCAGTCATTAGCCTTACAGCCCATTACACCCACAAACCTAAATGTTTTATGTGGATTATATGTTCTAGACCAACATAAAATAGCAAGTATGTGTGAAGTGAAAAGAAAATGATACATGATTTTCAACATTTTTAATAAATAAAAATGTGGAAATTGTGGCATGCTTTTGTGATTAACCCTCCCCCTCCCGAGTCAATACTTCGTAGGACCACCCTTCGCTGCAGTTACAGCTGCAAGTCTGTTGGGCTATGTCTCTACCAGCTTTGCACATCTAGAGGTTGACATTCTTCTTTGCAAAATAGCCCAAGCTCAGTCAGATTGGATGGAGAGTCCCCTACATGGCTTGTGGCAGGATTTCTTATGGCTTCCTTTCAAAAACTGCTTTCTTCTTGCCACTATTCCATAAAGGCCAAATTTGTGGATTACATGGCTAATAGTTGTCCTGTGGACAGATTCTCCTACCCGAACTGTGGATCGTTGCAGCTCCTCCAGAAGTAACCATGGGCCTTGTGGCTGTTCCTCTAATTACTGCTCTCCTTGCCTGGCCCTTAGTTTAGGTGGACTGCCATGTCTTGGTTGATGATGGATGGAACACTGCTATGTGAGATGTTCAGAGCTTGGGATATTTTTTTATAACCTAACCCTGCTTTATACTTCCCAACAACTTTATCCCTGACCTGTCTGAGGTGTTCCTTGGTTCTTATGATGCTGTTTGATTACTAATGTTCTCTAACAAACCACTGAGGGATTCACAGAACAGCTGTAGTTATACTGAGAATAAATTACACACAAGTGGACTCTGTTTACTAATTTGGTGTCTCATGAAGGCAATTTGGTTACAATGGATTTTATTTAGGGGTATCAGAGTACAGGGGGCTGAACGCAAATGCATACCACACTTTTAAGATTTTTATTTATTAAACTTTTTGAAAACCATGCATCATTTTCTTTTCACATACTTACTACTTTGTGTTGGTCTATCACTCAAAATCCCAATAACATACATGGAGCAAGAAGTGGTGCTTATAGTGACCAGTGTGAAAACTGCAATTTAGGATTTTTCTTCTAAATATAGACAGTGACAAGGAAAATGTAAAAATAACATCACCAAACATTAAAATCAGATAACATATAGTACATGACAATCTCTTTCTAACAAAGCCAGAACTAGCCCTGTATCTCACATGAATCCATAGATCTCCCCATTCATTTCTTTGCTAGATTTATATCAAGCTGACAGCTCAAGGGGATGTCTGTTCTGCTGTAGAAAAGAGGGCATATCCCTGCTCTCCCTATCACATGCTCTATGCCCTACCTCACATGGATCTGCAGTTCCCCATTCATTGCTCCAATTGCTCTGCTAGATTTATATCAAGCTGGCAGCTTGGGGGGAGGGGGTCCTTTTTGCTGCAGGAGGCAGCTGAAGGATGAAACTGAGCATGTGCGGGCATGTCAGTTTAGCAGAACAAGGAAATAAGAAAAAACAAACAACCCATGGTGCTATACAGATAAATGTTATTAAATAACTCAGTGGCTATGCTACATTTTTAATTATGTGCAATTACAAACATATTCAGATCCAGGTGCTGGTTTTAGAATATTTTTCATGGGACAACCTCTTTAAGATATGTTTAACATAAAAACGTATAGACCACTTCAGACCTGGGCATGATCACTAACAACATAGCATATAGGCAGAAGTACATTGATTTTATAGAGCATCCTTTATACCAGTTAAAAGTAAATGAAAGATATATACAAATAGTATTTAGATGTAGCGGTGTGATGGTGTGAAAAATGGAAGTCCATTTGAGAATTGTCAGTATGACCTAATATACATTTATCATGATGGTTCATGCAGTTTCATTGCATTAAACTTCTCCTATACTGTTAAAGAGGTTCTAGTAGAGAAAAAAAATAGTTCCCTCTGGTCTGTAGGTCGTTTATACGTAGAGTTGCACTCTATTAAGTGAATGGGTCTTAGATGTAATAACAGACACTGCCCCTGGACCTTGCTGGCACTGTTTCTGAAAATCAAAGTCAATTTTTTTTCCGAATCTCAGGTTTAGTGCATTTGACCTCTATGGTTCTTACTTTTGAGCAGCAACTCAATAGCTACTACATAGGGTAGCATTCACGATTATGGATTATGAAAATCAAAAAGCTTTATTAATGATATACAATACATACATACATACAGTCGTGGCCAAAAGTTTTGAGAATGACACAAATATTAGTTTTCACAAAGTTTGCTGCTAAACTGCTTTTAGATCTTTGTTTCAGTTGCTTCTGTGATGTAGTGAAATAGAATTACACGCACTTCATACATTTCAAAGGCTTTTATCGACAATTACATGACATTTATGCAAAGAGTCAGTATTTGCAGTGTTGGCCCTTCTTTTTCAGGACCTCTGCAATTCGACTGGGCATGCTCTCAATCAACTTCTGGGCCAATTCCTGACTGATAGCAACCCATTCTTTCATAATCACTTCTTGGAGTTTGTCAGAATTAGTGGGTTTTGTTTGTTCACCCGCATCTTGAGGATTGACCACAAGTTCTCAATGGGATTAAGATCTGGGGAGTTTCCAGGCCATGGACCCAAAATGTCAACGTTTTGGTCTCCAAGCCACTTAGTTATCACTTTTGCCTTATGGCACGGTGCTCCATCGTGCTGGAAAATGCATTGTTCTTCACCAAACTGTTGTTGGATTGTTGGAAGAAGTTGCTGTTGGAGGGTGTTTTGGTACCATTCTTTATTCATGGCTGTGTTTTGGGGCAAAATTGTGAGTGAGCCCACTCCCTTGGATGAGAAGCAACCCCACACATGAATGGTCTCAGGATGCTTTACTGTTGGCATGACACAGGACTGATAGTAGCGCTCACCTTTTCTTCTCCGGACAAGCCTTTTTCCTGATGCCCCAAACAATCAGAAAGAGGCTTCATCGGAGAACATGACTTTGCCCCAGTCCTCAGCAGTCCATTCACCATATTTTCTGCAGAAGATCAATCTGTCACTGATGTTTTTTTTGGAGAGAAGTGGCTTCTTTGCTGCCCTTCTTGACACCAGGCCATCTTCCAAAAGTTTTCGCCTGCGTGCAGATGCGCTCACACCTGCCTGCTGCCATTCCTGAGCAAGCTCTGCACTGGTGGCACTCCGATCCCGCACCTGAATACTCTTTAGGAGACGATCCTGGCACTTGCTGGACTTTCTTGGATGCCCTGAAGCCTTCTTAACAAGAATTTAACCTCTTTCCTTGAAGTTCTTGATGATCCTATAAATTGTTGATTGAGGTGCAATCTTAGTAGCCACAATATCCTTGCCTGTAAAGCCATTTTTATGCAACGCAATGATGGCTGCACGCGTTTCTTTGCAGGTCAACATGGTTAACAATGGAAGAGCAATGATTTCAAGCATCACCCTCCTTTTAACAGGTCAAGTCTGCCATTATATCCCAATCAGCCTGTCATAATGATCTCCAGCCTTGTGCTCATCAACATTCTCACCTGAGTTAACAAGACGATTACTGAAATGATCTCAGCAGGTCCTTTAATGACAGCAATGAAATTCAGTGGAAAGTTTTTTTGGGGGATTAAGCTAATTTTCATGGCAAAGAAGGACTATGCAATTCATCTGATCACTTTTCATAACATTTTGGAGTATATGCAAATTGCTATTATAAAAACGTAAGCAGCAACTTTTCCAATTTCCAATATTTATGTAATTCTCAAAACTTTTGGCCACGACTGTACATAATAATAAAAGGCAGCACAAAGGTGGGACACACAGATAAGGAACAGGACCCAAGGAGGGGCCGGGAGGTCAGCACACCAGAGAACAGGGAAAGCGTATAAAGGAGGAAAAACACCAAGGCACCTCTAGACAAAAAGCCCCAAGCAAGCTGCAACGGAGGCAAATGTGAGGACAATAAGGCTTGGTGAATAAACATAATAAGCGTACCCTGAATGGTGTGTCGATCTCTCAGCTGCCTCCTGACCCAACGCAGTTTCGCCAGAGACCTGGCTTCCTGAGGATGCTGGAATACACACAAGTACATCATGTGGTGTGGAGGTGGTTGTCAGGGCACGCTGGGAGTTGTAGTGCTGTACACATACAGGAGTATCAGACTGTGGCTGCTCTATAGGAATGTACATGCATTTACACAGAGCTGGAGGTCGCGCCCTGCATGCTGAGGAGAACTATGAGCTGAGAGGGGCTGACGATGGCGGAGGTTCGTCCTCTCCTACCTGGAGAAGTCAGATTTTCACCCTTTTTAATGGAAGGGTTAGATCTACAGCAAAACCACCTCTAATCCGCACCGAAAACCGGTGTTAGAAATTGTGGATTTTGTTGTGTGGAAATTTTTGCGAATCTTATGTGCATTCACCCTCAGGGGGCCTTACTATTCACTGCTCTAAAGTGATCATTAATGAGGCCGACCATGTCGCAGAGCCAAAGTAGCTGGGCCCTGGGCCCCTGCCTGCAATACCTCCATCACTGCCATGATTGGTATGGCAACCTTTTTTAATCAATGTCCTCCTTTTTATGGTTCAATCTCTTTTTTTTATTGAATCAATTTTACCATCCAATAAGCACAGGTTAAGACAACATTAGTTTTCTAACAATATAGCTGAGCAAATAACATTGTCATATATCAATGTAATGAAGAAATTACGTCAACTAGGCATTTGGTAAAGAGTATAAAAGAAATGGGCAGTGAGTCAACCTAGATGAGGTCTCATCATGAAATAATTTCTTGCGTTAGTTATTATAAGGATTATGTGGTACGAAGAATGGAAGTCTCTGTCTCAGGCCCAGATACAAACAGGGAATATAGCAAACTCAAAACAATAAGAAAAGACAAGACTTATCTGAAAGTAGAAAACTGGCAACTCCAGAAGCACCACAGAGTACAACCGACCAGCTAGTTAGAAGGCAGAAAGAAAATCTATAAACTGCACCTCCAAGAGTGAGAAGCGGCTACTTATGGGAAAGGTAAATTACCAACAAGCGACACCTGAAGCAAGGGGTGTGGCATTCACCAAAACACAGACACAATAAGATCCACAGTGAACTTGTCAATTTAACTCCTGGTGCCTGCCACGGAAACGTCCGTGACACCTGGATGCAGCACCCGCCAAAGGTCAACCAACCTGAACGCTGAGAGATCAGCTTTGAACCCTTAGGGACACAGAAGAGATGGAGGACTATTTAGTTGAGGAGTCAATGGTCGGGTCCATAACTATATTAAATTTGCCACCTAGAATAACGGGAGAGCCTTCTGCAAATCGAGCCAGTCTCTTGATAATTGTGGAACCGAAGGTCGACTGTCTCTGGTTAGGAAAAAAGACATTAGCAACTGTAATGGTAGTGTGGTCGACTGAGAGCTTGAGAAAAATAAACTGACCTCTAGGGTCTATGTCTGAGGACAAGATCGAAGGGCAGAAATGTTTATGGAGTGCGATGGATACACCTCCTGCCTTTTTGGATGTTGTGAGGCTATCAAACCAAGTCTGGTAGTATCTATTCTGGCACTGGGGCACTGATGAGGCCTTAAAATGGGTTTCTTGGATCATGACTATCATAACTTTTTTCTTGTGAAACAGGTATAGTATCTGGCTACATTTCTCGGCTTTGTTGAGGCCCCTAGCGTTATAAGTGCAAAATGAGAAAGGCGCCATCATGGTGGGCGTATATATGACCAGTTCATCATATTGATCCTGTCCCCTATCCAAGACGAGAACAAAACAGAAGGAAAGAACACAAGGTGGGGGAAACACAAATCAGGTTGAAAGTATGAAGACATGGATTCAAATAATATAATTAGAGCAGGCGGAGCCAATTAAATCGGCTCAGGACACAAAACTACTAGTGAATGACCGCAGTCAAAATCAGCACTGAGTGCTGTAATCCCTAGGTGGGAGTAGGAGAGGTCAAGGGATGGACAGCAGCCTTACTAATCTCCAGCATCAATACAATCTGAATAATGTTAAAGGGGTTATCCCATCTTAGACAATGGGGGCATATCATTAGGCTATGCCCTCATTGTCTGATAGGTGCCGGTCCCACCTCTGGGACCTGCACCTACAAGGAGAACGGAGCTGGGGAGAATTGTGGCTGAAGGACCCCGGGGCCCGTCCACCACCAGGCGCAGCTTCCCGCCTCTCCCTTTGAAGTGAATGGGAGCGCACCGTGCATGCGCGGCCACCACTTCCTTTTATTTCTATGGGGCCGACGGAAATAGCCGAGCCAGCGCTCAGCTATTTTCGGCGGCTCCATAGAAATGAATGGAGGGCGGCTGCCCATGCGCAGTGCGCCGTCCTCAGCTTTCTGCACTCCGTTCTCCTTGTAGGTGCGGGTCCCAGAGGTGGGACCCGCACCTATCAGACAATGGGGGCATATCCTAGCGATATGCTCCCATTGTCTAAGATGGGATAACCCCTTTAAGTATAACAGGACAATGTTACAACGGCTGCCCTAACAGACATTAACTGGAATAAGACCGGTATTGGGCTACAGTGGCTAGCCTTAAATACAACCACTTCTAAGTCTACTTTCACACTCGCGTTTTGGCTTTACATTTTGCGTTCTAATGCATTCTGAATAGAAAAAGATCCGCTCAGAATGCATCAGTTTGCATCAGTTCAGTCTCCATTCCGCTTTGAAGACACCAAAACGCTGCTTGCAGAGTTTTGGTGTCTGTCTGATAAAACTGAGCCAAAACGATCTGTCGTGGCACACAATGTAAGTCAATGGTGACGGATCCGTAGAAAATGGATCTGTCCTCCATTGACTTTCAATGGTGTTCAAGACTGATCCGTCTTGGCCATGTTAAAGATAATACAAATGGATCCGTTCTGAATGGATGCAGACGGTTGTATTATCTGAACGGATCCGCGAGTGTGAAAGTAGCCTAACATTTATAAGTGAGCTTTAGTTCTGAGGAAGTGAAACAAATGCAAATGAAACCAGGCGTGATTAGCTTTTCGATAAGCCGTCGCAGCGTCTTGAGGAGCTCTAGTGCTTGGCTGTGGATGGGTGCCATCTGTCGCGTTGCGGGATGGCTTGGATCGTACAGGATCTTGGCCAATCAGGGAGTTCCAGAGGTGGTAGGTCAAAAGTTTCCAATAGTCTAGGAAAATCTGTTAATGATTTAAACACTGCTGTTTTCCCATCCTTCCTGGCAATCAGTTGGAAAGGGTATCCCCATCTGTAGACAATAGAGTTGTCTCTGAGAGTTATCATAAGTGGTTTTAAGGCCTGGTGAGATCAGGCAAGATGAGGATGTTCTTATTTCCAGAGGCAGATGACTCAGGATTCCTTGCCGCTCTAAGAATGGCTTCCCTGTCCTTGTAAAAATGAATCCTACATATAATGTCCCGTGGTCTGGAAAGGTCACCATTCCTCGGCCCAATGACTCTATGTATCCTGTCTATCTCAATGGGCTTACCTGGGTCTCTATTTAGTTCTTTGGCAAAATATTCTTGTGCCCAGGGCTCCAGATCTGAAGTTGTTTCAGGGAGGCCTCTGATACGTGAATTATTCCTCCTATTTCTATTCTCTATATCATCCATATGTGTGAGGATCTCTTGGATCTGTATAGCATGATCCTGTAGGACCTGGTGATGTGAGACCAGAACTGTCAGTACTTTTTCCTGCATCTCTTCCACCTCCTCCACCCTCTGGCCCACGTGCTTAAGATCTCTGTGCAGGGCTGCCTTATCTTGCTTGTGAGAGGTTTCCAACCTCATAAAAGAAGCATCCATCTCATTTTTAGTGAGCAGCGCTTTTAGATGAAGTTTCCAATCCCAGTCCCCATTTAAGTCTGTGGGGACTGGTGAGCTGACTGACCTGAGCATCATGGCGGGAGATTTCCCCCCCCTGTGATGAGGAGCCAAGAGATGTCGCCATGTGCCTGGAGAGTGCAGGGGAAGATGGATCCGCAGAGCTTGGGCTTACTGCCGCCGCGTATTAGACCGGAGAGTCGGCATTCGTAGACCCAAGTATTTTGGTCCGTCTAGTTGCTGGGGCCGCCTCGGTTCTGTCTCACACTCGTTCTCCTCCAACATGGCCTCCGTTCTGGCTTCGACCCGATCTGCTGGCTGGAGGTGGCGAAGAAGCGGGAGATGCATCCTGTCTCACGATCTGCTGGTGCGGGGTTTGATGAGGGTCTTTTCCTGCAACCTACCATTTGTTCGGTGCTGCTGTAGATGTCCTGTAAGCGGGGTAATGGCTAGAGGTGTTCAGGAGCTGAAGAATTGTGCTGCTCACACCGCCATTGGAAAGCTCCACCCCCTCAATGTCCTTCTTTTTGATACTTTATTGTACAACAGACAAATTATAAAATTGCAAATGCATGCAACTTTTATCCCATGAAACCCATCATTAACGCTTATAAAATTGTGTATAGCCCCAGCATACAGAAGAGCAACAGGAGCCTAGTAGGCTAATATGGTTATGATATTAGTGAAGTATTCCCTTAGCAATTGGTAATTTTAATGATCTACGGTGAACATTTGATCCTGATGCTCTTATTTCGTAACATAAATCAGTTTAGTAGGACCAAGGGACACTTGTTAGCAAAGATTCAATTGTGCTGATAAGATATCTGTGGTGTTAAGTTAGGGAATAGATACAGTAACCGCTAGGTAGAGCACCATTTGGAGATAAGTGATCTCTTAATTAAGATGGTAAGCTTCCACTGAAAAAATATACACAATGTAGGAAACAGCAAGTGAAATAAAGCCACTAAGCACATAAGATAAAAAAAATAGAAGATGAAGAGAGTGTGGAAGACACAGAAGATGCCTTTGCGCTCCGGCAATTTCTTATTAACGCTGAATCTGACAGTCTAATTACCTCAGGAGCCTCGCGCTCTGAATAAATAAATATGCAAGTGACTGCTTAGAATGGGGAGATGGGAGATAAACCGCCTCGACAGGCAGACAGCGAGAACAGGTTATTCTCAGATAGCATCTGTACAGTGGTATATCTTCTCCAGCTTAATGAGCTGCCTTGAATGTGCACAAGTTTCTGGGTTGAAGTGATTTTCACTTTAAAAAGTTTAACACTTATCAGAATACTTCATTCAGGCTACCCTACCTTAGCTGACGAGTATATTTTTCTGTATTAATAAATATTAACCCTTACAACTGAGCTATTATGTAGATCGGGGTTAGGTACGTTCATTTTTTAACATTGTTTCAAGTGTTCTGCTGGTTGCTATTGGAAACAGTCAACAAACTTGTGAATTGCTATGGGCTACAATACTGAGCATAACTCTATATCTTGACAAGATAAGTAGTGCAATATATTCACAAAGTTACTGGAGTTTTTTTTTATGTACACAAATTGTACATGGAAACAGTTAAGGCTAGTTTCACATCTGCGTCAGTGCCTCTGGCAGGCTGTTCTTGTAGGAGTTCTCCGTATCCAGCATTGCCAGATACTGCCGCCTGCCCCCTTTGAGTATAATGGGTTCCGGCAGAGATAATATGCAGAGATTCAGCTGGACAAAAACCGCTGCACACAGTGGTTTTTGTCTGGCCAGTTTCCCGGCATTCTCTGCTGGAACAACCGTCCGCAGATATGAAGGTGGCCTATATTGTGGGCAGAGATGTCTTCACACAAGAGACGTTCCAACAAATTGGAAAATGTATGTGTAAATTAATGAAGTGCTTCTATTGTAAGAGTTTAGTATTACCCTTGAGTATGAAAAGTAGCTTAGGACTGGCACTCATTGAAGAGACTCAGATTTGTATTTTCATTTTTCATGTTTGTACTTATTTTCAGTCAATGCTTCATGGAAAAAAAAAAGCTAATATATTGATACCAGCCAAAACAGAGACCCATCATTAGACAGCACTCTTTTCGGGTTCTTGCCCCTCATCAGTAGAAAGCAGGTTACTGACTGGCTGAATGGGATCAGGGGGAGGGGAGTTATTGGCTTTCATGGAAGAGACCATAAAACGGTTTATGGAAAAGTATGCAATTTACCCTTGAGGGTAAAGCCTTACATGGTCCTAAAAGGGTTTTCTAACTAAGGCATCCCCTATGCATATGTCCTGTTAGGGCATATGGCTCTCACTATGGCTCCATGTAATTCTATTGTAGCAGCTGCTGATTGCTGGGGGTTTCTAAATCGAGACCCCCAGTGATCAGCAGATCATGGAGCTGACTTCATTTTAAGAGTACGACCACAGGGCACAGTCATGTCATGGTTGTAAGGTTGCCATGCTGTGTTCGAGTACCATGCTGCTGAAAGTGCTTCAGCGGTCTCTAATTAATTTAATGAAGGCCACAGTGTTCAGTGGGTCTGTATTGTTAATTGGCCACCTTTAATACCATGCACCCATTAACAATACAAACCCACAAACAGTCAGGCCCTTTAGGCTCCATGGTACTCGAACACAGCATGGATGAATCTCGACTGTGACACAACTGTGTTGGGTGGTTGTACTCTTAGGGTATATGGCAGGCATCTCAAACTGCGGCCCTCCAGCTGTTGCAAAACTACAACTCCCAGCATGCCCGGACAGCCTACAGGTATCAGCCTACAGCAGGGCATTATGGGAGTTGCAGTTTTACAACAGCTGGAGGGCCGCAGTTTGAGATGCCTGGTATATGGTCTTCATGAGATAAGCCCATTTTGTCCAGTAGTAGGCCATTGCTTTAGGCAGACTTTGGATGGTTGTATCTATCATACAAACGGTTTCAGAGGTTGCACCTAGGATAAAATACACTAGCAAGTAAGCATGTCTATTGCACCAACATGCTTATATACATAACAGCATTTCAACCTTGAGTGGTAATCATAGGAAATGAATATCATGTATACATCTGGGGAAAGCAAAATATATTCACCTTCTTTAGAGAGCCTCTTGTACTGAGTCTACAAGAACCATATGGCAATTTGTTTCTGATACAACTTGTGGTAGTTGGACAAGTTTTGGTTACTCAGTGCAGCTTGCTTATAGGTATTGATTATCTAAATTAAGCCAGTTTTTCTCATCATACAGTCACGGACACTAAAGTGTAGTATGTGTGAATCAAAGTTGCATCTACAAAGACTAACTATGCATGTGTTTACTTTCAGTTCGGTCCATATTCACTGTACCTGGGCTGAGCCTTAAACCTGAAATCCGAGATCTGATTTTCCCACATCGGAAGGTTTCTCAGCCAGCCGCACACCATAAGCCATGGTGAACATTACTGAGGTAAATTTCCTGACCACACGTTTATATGCCAGTGTGACATACATAATCAGATAAGCTCATAGTACTCTTCATAGAAGCAGACATAAAGAAATAACAAAAATCCTTATATATCGTGCAAAAAAAAGATTGGTGAAAGCTTCATTTTTCTGAAACAGAGGTCCAAACCCTGCATAGACAAAGGCCCCTTTCAGACGAGCGAGTTTTCCCACGCCGGTGCAATGCCTGATGCGAACGCATTGCGCCAGCACTGAATCCGGCTCTTTTCAGTTCAATGGGTCTGTGTACATGAGCGTTGTTTTTCACGCATCACTTCTGCTTTGCGTGAAAATCGCAGCATGTTCTATATTCAGCATTTTTCATGCAACGCTTGCTCCATAGAAGTGAATGGGGTTGCGTGAAAAATGCATCGCATCCGCAAGCAAGTGCGTATACTGGTACGTTTTTCACTGATGGTTGCTAAGAGATTCTGTTTGTAAACATTCCACTTTCTATCACGCGCGTGAAAAACGCATCAATGCGCATTTCACCCGCGTGATAAAAACTGAATGCAATCGCAAACAAAACTGACTGAACTCGCTTGCGAAATGGTGCGAGTTTTCCTAAACACACCCTGAACTCATCCGGAGCCAATCCGTCATGCTCGTGTGCAAGAGGCCAAAGAGGTAAATGATAAACTCCTGGATGCATGCCACCATCACCCAAGGGAGACAAGGAACTTACTACATACTGTTAGTTATTTTATTACAGTTAACTCCAGATATATGGACCGGACATAGAAAACAATTTCCAGTTGATGGGCTGTTTTCATTTCAAATACAATACAATACAAATTTATTGTTAATAAAAAACAGCACCACATACCTATTACATCCAGTGATGTCTCCTCTCATGTAGACTTTCTCTCTGCTCATCTTCTCCATTTGGCCTTGATGACTTCTTTTAGCTGCATCTCGTCTCTGCAAAGTTTGGCACATAGACATATTCACTTTTTCATCATCATCCCCCTCCTGGGCCCCAATATTGTCATCCTGCTGCTACCTCCAATACTGTACCCACTATGCTCCCCAATGTAATACAGATAGTCCCCCCCATAGTAATAGTGCTCCTAATTTCTATCAATAGTAATACTGCCCCTTACAGTACCTCAGTATCAAAATGCTGTTCAAGAGTGCACCCATAAGTAGCAGTGATGAATAATAATGCTCCCACAGTACCCTCAGTAGTAGAAATGCCACCGTAGTGCCCCCAGTAAAAATAAGGCCACCCTATAGTGCCCCTATAAGGCACCCTTTTGGAGCCCCCAGTAGTAATAAAGCCAGTTTATAAGGCAGCCATATAGAGCCCGCAGTAGTAATTAAGTCCAATATAGTATCCCCAGTAATTATATTCCCCCCTAGAGTGGGCCCAGTATTATGTCCCACTGTAATAGCTCCAGTAGCTATAATGCCTGCTGTAGTAGTCTCAGTATTTATAAAGCACCCCAGTAGTGCTTCTAGTATTTATAACACTCCCTTGCAGTGCTCCCTGTATTTATAATGCTACTTTGGGGCCCTAGTATTTATAATGTCCCTTGTAGTAGCTCCAGAAGTTATAATGTCCCCTGTAGCAGCCCCAGTATTTATTAAGCCCCCCTGTAGTGACTCTATAGTTCTAATTCCCTCCTTCAGTTATAACCCCCCCTTGTGCCCCTGTATTATAATGCCCCTTGTACTTCTTCAGCCTGTATTAATGTCCCCCTGTAGTGCCCCCTGTATTATAATGCCCCGTGTAGTGCTCTGGCCTGTATTAATGCCCCTCCTGTAGTGCCTCCTGTATTATAATCGCACACATGCAGTGCTCCTGCCTGTATTAATGCCTTCTGTAGCGCTCTGGTCTGTAATAATGCCTCCCCTAAAGTGCCTCCTGTATTATAATTCCCCATTGCATTGCCTCTAGTAGTGCCAACATGTATATATATGAAAAAAACCTCACCTGACTCCCATTCCCCACTGCTGTCTGCAATGCAGGCCACGGGCCTCTACTGGTCTACAGCCTGAATTGCCACATTCTGGCACAGGTTGTCAAAATTACATCACTGTGACCTCCTATGTCGGATCTCAAGGGGCACAATGACATGATCACAAACCCCTGCCTCCTACGAACACCTGTGTCAGGATTCAGGTGTTCATGACCAGGTCATCACGTCACTTGAGACCCAGCGCAGGAGGTCTTGATGACGGCATTGCTACCTCCTGTGTTGTTCTACTGCCTCATAGGCTTCAGGTCCAGTGTCCTATAAGGCTTAATGGTAGGAACTAAACCCTAGGTTCCCCTGGTCTCGGCAAACTGCCATCCCTCGGAGGCAGATCAGTCACCTGAGGCAAGATGAGCATCTCACCTCATGGCAGATGTGGTCCTGTTGGTCACAGGCCGCAGATAATTGTCTCATGGGCCATATGCAGTCTGCGGGCTACATATTTAAAACCGCTACTCTAGTATCAGCTGCAGGTGGCCATAAGTTTATTCATGCAGTGAATTTAGAAATTTTTAAAACCATCTATATGGAATTAGTCAAGAAAGAATTTTGGTGTTCAAGGGTAGACTTTAAGTTCAAAATTAGCTTCAAGTGTGGAAAATCCTGTGTTTTAGAAATTTCCCCCATATGCTGCTGACCATATGCTTCCCTTGGACCTCCAATAAGCAGTGCGAGTGCTGATGGATGATAATCATCCATTGGTGCTAGTTAGCGCTAACCTGATTACACAGGGCGAAGAAAACTTCTATAGATGATCGGCAGCACATCCCTGATTACACACTGAGCTGCCAATAAACGGCATCTTTCGTCCTGATGAAAGATGCCCATCAGCCGTTAAATGAGCGTAGCTCGTTCATTGGCTGATTGACTACTTGATTACACGGACCAATTATCACGAACGAGCATTCGGATTTCAATAATTGCAGTGCAGTCTAAGAGAAGAATGCTAAGTATCACACATATATGACAGTTTGGTTTGTTTGTACATCTATTTATTAAGGGAGACACAGGAAGTAAGGAGCGCCCGCGATACAAAGTGCGGTGTCATGTGATCCTTCAGATGTCTTATGTTTTTCTTGGGAAGGGACTAATCAAAGGAAAATATAGTAGAAGGAAGGAACTGGTTAAGCTTGATTAAGTTTTGGCCTCCTCCAGTTACTGAGTAACCTGTAGTTGTGAATTTGTTTGTCTTTCATTTGCTGTAGATCACTTGCCCATGATCATCGCTGTTCTTAGTAAACTGTTCAGGAAATATTGATACCGAGTGGTATATTGCACATTGTATGTTTATAAAGATCTCTTTGCTTTCTTCTTTTTATCTAGATGGACGTTCAGCCGCCAGCTGTTTGCACCCATTTGAATGTATCAGCCTTTCATCCTACTTTGCACTCGTTCCCCTACCTGCTGCCTTCTTCTTAGAGAAGCCATCCAGAAATAAAAGAATCTTGCACCTTAAAGAAATATAAGGCTGCGTCCACATCTGCATATGGCATTCTGTTCCTACAAAGGAGCAGAATACGGTAATTGCCATATCTGTAATATCCGGGACCACTGCCGGGGCCTGCCAAATCCCTATTCATTATAATGGGAACTGTTGTGTTTCCGGCATGAATGCCAGCTTTTTACCGGAAAAATAACACTGCATGCTGAATCAGAATACAGGAATGCCGTAAGTAGATGTAGACATAGCCTAAACCCTGCTTTATCTAGTCCTCCACAGCAAAAATGATTACTTCTCCCACAGTTTTGCTGCTTTCCTATCGCAGAGACTTAATGGAAATGTGACTGCCTAGTAGATGTTGATCAGTAGTACAGATATTGATTCAGAATATCATCATATGTTATGCCCAAATGAATGGGGAATGTTATAGAGACAGGTCTCTTCTGCCTTTTACCTGCAGATCATGATATTTCTGGATTGAAATTAGAATTTGAGTCTTAGAAATGTTCACTTTTTTAACAGATCTAGTACTGATTACTAAAACTTTGCTGTACATTGAAATATAAAGTCGAAAAACCGCTGACATCATATAAAATAAACTTATATATGATACCATTTCATTGTTGGGTTTAATTCTGTTATTAGAAATCATGTATCTGTGGTCAGTTTGTACTGTAAAGGGTTAGCTTGCCCGTTTAGAGATTCCACAGTCAGACTTAGTTCTCACCATTCTGGTTTACACCAGACATCCCCGCCATCATCCTGGTTGGCCAGCCAGCTGGACCTCCTGATTGGTAGAACGACTGAGACCTGTAATTGGAAGAGAGGAATGGTGGTGACTGGTGGGGCCAGACGTCACAGAAGTGCTGGAAGATAAGTATGTTACCACCACCATATATAAATATATGGGAAATCCAAAAGCACAATATGAAATGATTGCTACTCAGTGCATCAACTGTCTAATTCAAAGAGGCTTCCATAGATGTATCTTATCGCCACTTATTTTTCACTTATTTTTTCACTCTGACACAGATGATAATTAAGAGACGGACACAGATTTTAGAGGAAGTTACGAGTCAGATTACTTGTAAAAGAGGTCATTAATGCATTACCACAAGATGAGATTTTTAAACAATGACAGGAAAGGATTTGCAAGAGTTTAAATTCACTAGAGAGAGAAAGCATAAATAAAAAATAAAAAAAATTAAAACAGACAGTGAAATGAACACAAATAGAAGCACCCATCAATATAATGTATCAACATCTAACAGATTTGAAAGTTTAGCACACCCCATTTTTTAGACCACACTCCTCCTCACCATCGAGCACGAATGAGACACTCACTCACCAACAGCGGTGAGGAGACACACGAGAACTCAGGAACAACCACACAAATACAATTTGACAACGTCAGTACAATCAGACAGTCAACACAAGGAGGGGAACATCACCAACACACAGTCACAATTACCACCAGCAACCCAACAATTCGAGTATGACCACACCAATCAGGACAAGGGCACAAAACAACGGAGAGCGATACTGAGGGGAGGGAGGAAACACAAGAAACCACTCACACAACAGATACAGGACACGTCCGTAATGGACAATATAGTAGTTAATTTAAGTCAAGTACAATTGACAAACGCACAGATTTCACTACTTAATAAATGACTTAAATTTTCACCTACTACTACACTTGATAAGTTCACTACATATATAGGGATTGAATTTTTTTTGTTTAAAAATGTGTCTAAAAAAATTATATAAAAAAATCTAATAATGAGGGAGAATCCTGGCCCCCTCCAAATATAAACCTACTGATTTAAAAGAAAAAATACAAAAAATACCCCAGGCAAGAGATGGTTTTGAAATGAATTTTGAAGAATGTAGATAGCGATATCCGAAAATTGAAGAAAAATAGAATTACATATAATGTAACCAAACAAGAAATGGGAGCAATTAAGCAATTACAGACATCCCAAAATATCACTATAAGACAGGCTGATAAGGAAAGAGCAATTGTTGTCCTAGAAACTTAAGTGTGACCCCACTGAAGATACCATAAACAATTGTTGAAATACTGTGATAAAGGATATAAAGAAGGTATTTTGCTGGAGCGTGAACACAGATATTTAGTTGAGAGACATAAAAGAATACCTGTGTTCTATTGCGTCCCTAAAATTCACAAGAATTATGAAAATCCACCTGGAAGGCCCATCATATCAAGCATTGGCTCTGTTTCTTCCAATTTGTCACAGTATATCGACAAATTATTACAACCAACAGTGACACAAACACCATCATATATCAAAGACACTACGGACATTGTAGCTATTAAATTTTGAAAGTCATTGGATTTTAGGGACTATGGATGTCAGTTCCCTTTAAACAATAATTGAACATGGATAGAAGTAGTCTGCAAAAATCTCACTATACATAATCGTTTATGTGAAGATCAGATTAGTTTTATATTGGAGGGTATATTGGAGGGGATTAATTATATTCTTACTCACAATTATTTTGCTTTTGATTCAGAGTTTTATTTATAGGAAAGAGGTATGGCCATGGGCACCAGATTTGCCTCCAGCTCCGCAAATCTTTTCATGGCCCAATGGGAAGAGGAGGTCATCCGACTCAAGCTGGGGACAAGTCTGGTGTTATGGCGTCGTTTTATAGATGTCATTATTTTCATCTGGCAGGATAGTGAAGACAATCTCAATACCTTCCTGCAAGATATAAATACAAATGAAAAAAACTAACATTTTGTTATAAACACAAGTAGGAAACAAATAGAATTTTTAGATTTAAATATTAATATAGGCCAAAATAAATTAATATGCAGTACGTATCAGAAACCGGTAATGAAAAATAGCTATATCCTTTTCACCAGCTGCCATCTTCCTAGATGACTTTTAAACATCCCCATGAGCCAATTCAGGAGGATTAAGTACAATTGTACTAATCAGGAACAATTTGAACAAGAAGCCATAACACTTAAAGAACAATTTTTGGCAAAGAACTATCCCGACCAATCACTAGAAGTTTCCCTGGACAAAAAAAGAGTTATGATTAGGAGCGATTATTTCATACCTACTCACAAAAACTCTAAACAAGATGACACCCTTCGAATTATCCTACCATTTAATTCTGAATACAAGTCAGTTGAAAAGATAATATATAAGCATTGACATCATCTGTTACGGGATAAGAATTTTGGCCCCCAACTTCTGCAAATAACGTATACTAGAGCCTCTAATATAGGCCTTAAGGTAGCACCAACTATTAAGAAGAAGACAGTTGGGAATACATTAAACTGGTTGTCATTAAAGGGTTTTTACCGATGTGGTAAATGTAACAACTGCTAAATTACTAGATTCCCAAGAAAAACAATAGAAGTACGATCAACACAGAACTCACCTGTGACCCAACAGATGTAATTTATCTATTACCGTGTCCCTGCTCTAAACAATATGTGGGTCGTACCAAGAGATCCCTTAAGAAAAGGATAGCTGAGCACATATCAAACATTAAAAAAGGCTTCCAATTATATTCTGTATCTAAACATTTCAAAGACCATCATAATAGTGACCCTTCTATACTCTTTTTTTGTGGCTCTTGAAAGAATCAAAAAACCATGGAGAGGTTGTAATCATGTAGCCCATATGTCAAGGATTGAATCATAAAGGATTTTTGAATTCGATACCTTAATTCCAGCAGGTCTCAACGCTGAGAATTATTCGGATTCTTGTAGAAATGGGCTGGGTGCCAATCAGGGACGGGACATTGAGGTACAGCTGTTTACCAGCACCTCGCTCTCCCCTCCCGGGTAGGCCCCCAGTCCTAGTCCACCTTTTCTGTCAAGCAAATCAACTTTCATCTGTATGGGAGAGAAGAAAATATATAATAAGATCTATGATTATAAAATATATTTTTTTAATATAAGAAACAAAGATGTATAAAAAACATAATTACCAAACATTGTTAACCTTTAAGGTCCTGTGCATGTTCTTTGCTGAAAAATGCTATAGAAACACAGTATTAATGCTGATGCGTTTTTTGGAACAACGGAACATATAGCCTTAATACAAACATTTCAATGGTGATAAGTCCTATATTTACACCAGTATTGTATATAAATTTTTATTGTATGAATAGATAATATGAATCGATACATTACATGTTCTTATCTAAGTCTTTTCTTTTTTCTTTATTATATATGAAGCTTACAACTTGATATCTAATATCATTAGGGCTATATTTAGATGAATAACTGAAATAAAGTGGCCTAAATGGGAGGAAATGCTCAAAAATCCCAAACACTGTGGCGTGTTTATAACCGGGGGAGCAATTTCTCTGCATGTGATCTGTTGCTAACGGCAATCACCAGCAAAAATGCATACAATGGAGGATGTCTGCAGTGGACCACATGCACCACAAAAGCACCCTACACAAGATGGGATAATGTGTGGATGCAAATATAAAAATACATAAATCACTGCGAAAGGTGCACCACAATGATATGCAACTGAGCACTGGCTAATCCCTCAATCTGATGTTAAGAACTGAGACTTTAACTAATGTATTTCTGTCAGGAACCCATCAGAGCCTTTTTGCACCACTGTCAAGGTATCTCAGTGTGGCATGGGTTCCTACCACTAGACTACCTACGGTGTGTGAACACTGTCTGAGAGGTGCTAAGTAAATCATCTTTATATGTTTTTATTAAGTATTTTTTTTAAGAATTCAGATAACCTTGTACCAGCCAAACCAGTAGATACATAGTTACATAGTTAATACTGTTGAAAAAAGATATAAGTCCATCAAGTTCAAGGGGACGCGAATTTTAGAAAAAGGGGAGTGAGACCCAGATTTCTACACATTTTCATAAGCATTAATGAAATTAATTAATCTACACTCTTTTTAAAACTGCCCACTGTTCCTGCTGTGACCATCTAATGAGGTAGATTATTCCACAGATTCACAGTTCTTACAGTTAAAAAACCTTGACCCCTCTGGAGACTGAACTTTTTCTTCTATAGTCAGAGGCTGTGTCTTTTGAGGGGATTTTACATAATCTTTTCACCATATTTTTTGCGGCCCATTGATATATTTGTATAAGTTAATAATGTCCCGCCATTACAAATCTCTTCTCAAGACTAAATACATTAATTAGTTTAATCTTTCCTCATAACTAAGACCCTTATCAGTTTAGTTAGCTCTCCTTTGCACTCTTTCCAGCTCCAGAGCATCCTTTCTATGGACTGGTGCCCAGAACTGAATTGTATATTCCCGATGAGGCCGCACTAACGCTTCGTAAAGTGGTAATATTACATCCCTGTCCTGCAAGTCCATACCTTGTTTAATACATGACAATATCCTGGTAGCCTTAGAAGCAGCTCATTGAAATTGTATGCTGTTATGTAATTTATGTTCTACAAGTACACCCAAATCCTTATTTACAAGTGACTCTCTTAGTATTATTCCCCCTATGATATATGATGCACGTAGATTATTACTACACAGATGCATAACTTTACATTTATGCACATTGAACCCCATTTGCCAAGTCGATGCCCAAACAGAGTGCCAAATTCAGCTTGTAGTTTTTGGACATCTTCCATAGCTACACAGCTTGGTGTCATCTGCAAAAATAGAAACTATGCTATTAATCCCATCCTTGATATCACTAATAAATAAAATTAAATAATAGAGGACCCAACACTGAACCTTGGGGTACACCACTTATAACCCGGCACCCTTCTGAATAGGAATCATTGACCACAACTTTCTGGACATGGTTGTTCAGACAGTTTTGAATCCAATTACAAACTATACTTTCTAAGCCTTATAGACCTTATTTTAGAAATTACTGAACTGAGTTTTTTAAGAACTCTTGGATATAATCGATCTGGACCTGGAGCCGTGTTCACATTTACCTTATTTAACTTAGGTTGGACCATATCTGCAGTTAGTGCATCCAGTAATATACTCAATTGGCTAGCAGCCCTGGCACCACCGATATCAGCTCCTTTCTGTTCTTTTGCATATACAGAGCTAAAAAAAACATTTAGTAACTCTGCATTTTCCTTCAGTGACCATTACCCCTTTACCATTATTTAGGGGACCTACCTGCTCTGACCTTGGATTTTTAGCATTTATATATTTAACCCCTTCAAGACAAAGCTATTTTTCACCATAAGAACCAAGCTATATTTTGCAAATCTGACATGTTTCACTTTATGTGGTAATAACTTTGGAACGCTTTTACTTAGCCAAGCAATTCTGACATTCTTTTCTCGTGACATATTGTACTTCATGTTAGTGGTAAATTTGAGTCAATATGTTTTACCTTTATTCCTAAAAAAAAATCCCAAATTTGCTGACATTTGAATTTCTCTGCTTTTAAGATGAATAGTGTGACTGAATAGTGTCTGGAGAAGTAGTGGACGGGGTCTATGTGTGCCCAAGATTTCTCACTTCTGTCATTTAAAAGAAACCAGGGAAATGTTCAGGAGAGGTCTCTGCAACTCGGGTTTGCATAAAACCTGTTCTTAGGGCCTGTGTTGCTGGAGTGGGGAGAAGGGTGGGCCCCACTCCATCTGGACAGTCCGGGTTTTTGGCTGTCAGGTAATTACTCCTCAGGTATGCTAGCCTGATATAAGGCTGAGAATGCAGACACAGCTCTCTCAGCCTGGGAACAGGTTACCTGCATGGAGCCTGTGAGAGCACTTCAAGAGGTATGGACTTTGCTATTTTGTTTAGGTGCTTGGTATTAGGTCGGCACTTGGTCAGGGAGGGTTCATGCTGTATAGTTAGAGCCGGACAGGCTGAGGATTTTTGTTTGTTATGTTTTATGTTCTGTGACCTCAACCAGACAAACTGGCTGAGGTCAGTTAGACGAAGTTCCTGCTGTGTAGACTGCAACTTCTTCGGTGTGCCTGCTAAACTGTGCCAGTCTACCCAGGAGACGACAGCCCCGCTACCTAATCCCTTACATTTGGTGGAGGATGCGTGCACACCAAATTCTGGCATAAGAGAAAAAAAAAAAAAAGCTTAACATTTAAAGGGACAGAGTCCATTTTTGTGCGGTGCACCAAAGACATGGATGATGTGGTTAAAGCTATGTTGCAAGCTGTTGCATCTCAGCAGGAGGCTACCCGAGTACAGCAAAAGGCGCTTGAGGAAACCAGCCGCAGGCCCAACTGGAGGCTGCACAAGAGGCACAAAGAAAAGACCGGGAGACCTTAGCAGTTGTGGTGCAGCAACTGACCAGTGTCACTGAACGGGTCCCAGGGGTGGCAGAGGCCCCTCATGCTGCCATAAGGGCTAGTCACTTTCTGCAAAAGATGACAACCGCAGATGACGTGGAGGCCTACCTGACCACCTTCGAAAGGACTGCCGAGCGAGAGGGTTGGCCAAAGGCACAGTGGGCCGGACTGTTGGCCCCCTTACTTTCAGGAGAACCCCAAAAGGCATATTTCGACCTGGAGAATCAGGATGCTATGGACTATGTTATGCTAAAAAAGGAGATCCTTACACGCCTTGGGGTTACTCTTTTGGTCCGTGCAAAGCGTGTGCACAACTGGGACTACAGTATGGATAAACCTCCACGTTCCCAAATGCACAACCTCATACACCTGACCAAGAAGTGGTTGCAGCCGGAGTTCATGACAGGCCCTCAGATGGTGGAACGGGTTGTGATGGACCGGTACTTAAGGGCCCTCCCCGTTACCTTGCGCAAGTGGGTGAGCCTTGGTGACCCCAAGAATGCTAACCAGATGGTGGAGAGGTACACATCCGCAGAGGAGCTACTGAGTCTGCCGCAGCGCCCCCCAGCGGAGATCTCCGGGACTACCTGGTAAGACGGTTCTAAGGGAAAAGGGGGCTGGCAGAAGCGATGTATCTGTGGGTGCAAGTGGAGAGACCGGAGGCCCAGGCTCTAGAAGCTGGCAAGCCGTGCCAGGGAGGTCTGTGGCCTATAAGAGACTTAATAAGGACTTAATAAAATGTTTCAGATGTCAAATGCCAGGTCATGTTGTTGCCAATTACCCAATGTATGGTGAACCAATGCAATGTGATGCCTCATAAATAAACCGCCCTTTATCACTGTATGTCCAGCCTGCGTGCGTAGCATTACTAAATACTGGGGGGGGGGGGGGGAGAAACTTATGTGTGTTATTACGGTGGAAGGTAAAGATGTGAGTGCCTTGTTGGACCTAGGCAGTCTGGTCACCCTAGTAAAAAACGGATTTGGTAAACCCCAGGAAATGGCAAACGAAAACCATGGCGGTAACCTGCATACATGGAGACACCCGTAATTATCACACTGCTGTGGTAGATGTAAATACCCGATTCGGGACAGAAACATTTATGGTTGGTTTAGTGCCTAGGTTAATGCATGATGTCATCATGGGGCGGGATTTTCCAAATTTCTGGCAGCTATGGGAACATAAACTTTCAAATGCCTGTCAGGAAGGAGATGACCTACCACCGGGTACCGAAAGGTGTGGGTATTTAAGAGAGACTTCTGTTGATGGTGAATCGTTTCCCTTGTCGGTCATGGTAGGGGGGCCTGAGGTCTCTGACCATAGTGATGGGTTAGAAGAGGGTCAGAGCAGTCCAGAGACGGAAGACTCGCTTAATGACAATTTGCCAGACCTGGCAGTACGGAAAGAGCAATTTGGTGCTAAGCAATTAAAAGATCCCACCCTTACTAGAGCCAGGGAAAATGTGAATTCTGTTGATGGTAAACTGGTGGAACCGGACGGCAGACTTTGTTTCCCGCATATGGCTTTGAAACATGACTTGTACCAGGTGGTAAAAAGGGGAGAGGATCTGGTGGAACAACTGGTGGTTCCTAAAGTGTACCGATGAACGGTACTAGATATTGCTCATGGTCACCTTATGGGGGGGGGGGGGCATTTGGGAGCTGAAAAGACTACAGACAGAGTCCTTCAAAGGTTCTTTTGGCCTGGGGTCCATAAAGATGTTAAAGACTATTGTGACACCTGCCCCGAGTGCCAAATTTCGGCTCCTAGGCCACACTATCGTAGTCCCCTGGTACATCTACCAATCATTGAGATACCATTTGAGAGAATAGCCATGGATATGGTGGGGCCCCTTGTAAGATCTGCTCGAGGCCACCAACATATTCTCGTAATCATGGACTATGCTACTCGTTACCCGGAAGCTATACCCTTACGTAATACGTCATCGAAGGCCATAGCTAAAGAGTTGGTGCAGGTGTTCAGTCACGTGGGTCTACCAAAAGAGATCCTAACAGATCAGGGTACCCCCTTTATGTCACGCATCATGAAGGAGTTATGTAAACTGTTCAAAGTTAAACAGCTGCGGACCTCTGTCTACCATCCACAGACTGATGGACTGGTAGAAAGATTTAATAAAACTTTAAAAGCCATGCTTTAAAAAGTGGTAGACAAAGATGGGAAAAACTGGGATTTCCTTCTCATTATGTTTGCCATCCGTTAGGTGCCTCAGTCCTCTACAGGCTACTCCCCATTTGAGTTGCTATATGGTCGCCATCCTAGGGGTCTGCTAGATATAGCAAAAGAAACTTGGGAAGAAATAGCTACCCCCTATAGAAGTGTCCTAGAACATGTGGCACAAATGCAAGATCGTATATCTGCGGTGATGCCTATTGTACGAGAACATATGGCCCAGGCTCAGGGGGCACAACAAAGGGTGTATAACCGCAGTGCCAGAGTACGTACCTTTGTACCAGGTGACCGGGTTCTGGTACTGATCCCTACAGTAGAGAGTAAGTTCCTGGCTAAGTGGCAAGGCCCCTTTGAGGTGATAGAGAAAGTAACTGAGGTAAACTATAAAATACGTCAACCAGGTAAGAAGAAGCCTGAGCAAATATACCACGTCAATCTTATAAAACCATGGAGAGATCGACTATCACTTGCAGATGACACCTTCTTCCCACCAGAGCAGCAGTGCTCTGGGAAGCCCCTGTTGCCAGAGGTAACAGTTCCCGACTCCCTGGCCAAGACACAAAAGGTAGAAGTGCAGGGATTCCTCTTTAAGAATAGGGATTTTTTTCTCGGAGATCCCAGGTCGCACCTCTGTCATAAAACATGACATTATTACAGAACCGGGGAAAAGGGTTAAGCTGCAGCCCTACAGAATACCAGAGGCCAGGAGAGGGATTATCTCTGAAGAGGTGAGGAAAATGTTGGAACTTGGGGTAATTGAAGAGTCCCATAGCCAGTGGTCCAGTCCTATAGTTCTGATCCCCAAACCAGATGGCAGCTGGAGGTTTTGCAATGACTTCCGAAAGTTGAACACCATATTTAAGTTTGATGCTTACCCAATGCCCCGTGTTGATGAGCTCATTGACAGGCTCGGAAATGCCAGGTATATAACCACGCTAGACCTAAACAAGGGATACTGGCAAACTCCCTTTGCCACTCCTGATGGGTTGTTTCATTATGTGGTCTTGCCGTTTGGTTTGCATGGAGCCCCTGCAACCTTCCAGAGGGCGATGGATAAGATTTTAAGACCCCACAGACGGTACGCAGCCGCATATCTGGATGACATCATCATCCAGAGTCCAGACTGGTAATCCCATCTATCTAGGGTGCAGCCGGTTATAAATTCCCTGTGTGAGGCAAGCTTCACAGCCAATCCCCAAAAATGTGCCATTGGTCTTGAAGATGCTAAGTATCTAGGTTACATCATAGGCCGAGCCCTAGTAAAGCCCCAGTTAAACAAAATCGAAGCCATACAAAGGTGGCCTCAACTGGTAAACAAGAAGCAAGTCCGTGCCTTCTTGGGGATTACAGGCTATTACCAGCGATTTATACCTAATTTTGCTTCCCTTGCAGCCCCATAAACGGACCTGACAAAAGGGAAAGACTCTGTCATGGTCAAGTGGTCACAAGAGGCTGAAAAATCATTTCAGACTTTAAAAACCCTCCTGTGCGCTCAGCCGGTGCTGATAACCCCAGATTTTAAGAAAGGGTTTGTCCTACAGACTGATGCGTCTGAGGTGAGACTGGGGGCCGTACTGTCACAGGTAAGGGATGGAGAGTAACACCCTGTACTGTATCTGAGCAGGAAACTTAATGACCATGAGCAAAAATATGCAATTGTGGAAAAAGAGTGCCTCACTATTAAATGGGTCCTCCAAGCTACTATTTGCTTGGCCGTCACTTTGAATTGGTCACGGATCATGCTCCCTAAAAAATGGATGTGTGAGAATAAGGAAAAAAATAGGAGGGTAACAAGATGGTTCTTAGCCCTTCAAGAGTACCAGGTTACCGTAAAGCACAGGCCAGGGACCCAAATAGGAAATGCAAATGCCTTGTCACGTGTACATTGTCTGATGTGTCTTTTGTGTCTCTATTTTCTTAAATCTATATTTCGTTTATTTGTCTTCCAACCATCTTGTGTAGGGGCTCATTTTTTGCAGGATAAGCTGACATTTTTAATGGTACCTTTTTTGGGGAACATATGATTTTTTGATCATTCAATATTAAACTTTTTGGGGGCACGATGACAAAAAATGGCAAGTTTTTATTACATTTTTTAACAGTGTTCACTTGACGGGGTAGATAATGTGACATGTATATAGAGCCAGTCATTACGGATGTGGTGATACCTAATATGTGATTTTTTTTATTTTTAAGTTTTACACAGTTAGGGTACTTTCACACTTTTTTTTTCCGGCATAGAGTTCCATCCTAGGGCCTCTATACCGGAAAAGAACTGATCAGTTTTATCCCCATGCATTCTGAATGGAGAGCAATCCTTTCAGGATGTCTTCAGTTCAGTCTTTTTGACTGTTCAGGACGGAGATAATACCACAGCATGCTGCGATTTTATCTCCTGCCCAAAAAACTGAACATTTGCCTGAATGCTGGATCCAGCATTTTTTTCCATAGGAATGTATTAGTTTCGGATCCGGCATTAAAAATACTACAATGCCGGATCCGTCCGGTAAAAATGTGAAAAAAAAATAGAAACTGATCCGTTTGCCCGTATAAAAAACAGACAGACGGATCCGTTCTTGCAATGCATTTGTAAGATGGATCCGCATCCGGATCCGCCTACAAATGCTGTCCGTTTGCATGCAGATTGCCAGATC
Source organism: Bufo gargarizans (assembly GCF_014858855.1). NCBI lineage: Eukaryota > Metazoa > Chordata > Amphibia > Anura > Bufonidae > Bufo > Bufo gargarizans. Next base: position 73,810,911 of record NC_058087.1, read on the forward strand.
CATCAGGCAGTTCTGGCAACCGAAATGCTTGCCAGATCACTCTGCTGCAAGTGTGAAAGTATACTAAAAGTTTTTTACTGTTTTGAATTGCCATTTTCTGAAAGCCATATTTTTATATGTGTGGGCTCATTTTTTGCGGTATGTGGCGATGGTTTCATTGGTACCATTTTTGGGTGCTTATGACTTTTTGATCGCTTGCTATTACTGGCTATTTGGGCACAGTTTTTTTTTTAACAGTGTTCACTTGATAGGGTAGATCATGTGACACTTTTATAGAGCCGGTTGTTACAGATACGGCAATACCTAATATGTCTGTTTTTTTTTTTTTTTTATTGTACATGATTTTATGAAGTGAAATGACATTTTTCTTTTTTACTTACAACTTTAACCTTTTTATTATTAAAAGAAACTTTATATTTTTGTCCCCCTGTGGGACTTTAACTTTTCAAGGTTCTAGCCCTGTTTCAATACAAGAGACCACATTCCCTTACATGCACAATGGGGTGAAAGGAAATGTGTCACAAAAATGTCATCTGCTAGTTTAAACCAGATAGAGACACCTTTTTATTTATTTTAATTTGTTTCTATTTTCTGATTGAAGATTTTTTTATTCTCTTCCCTGAACACGACTATGGGGGCGGCCATCTTGCCTGAGCTGTTCTTAACAGCATTTACACAGCATTGAGAAGATTGCTTTATGGCAGCCCCATGGTCCATATAGACACAATGGTCAGGAGGGGACCTCATTGACTTCTATGGGAGAGTTTTCTAGGCATGCTCTGCGACCTGTGCAGAGGTCATTGTACGAGGAAAGAATAAAGTTCTGACAATCACCTATTGTGAATGGTGGATCCCGTGTTATCTATATATTTTTATTTTATGCACTTATATAGCGCTACTATATTCTGCAGCGCTTTACAGACATTAGCATCCAACTGTCCCCAGTGGGGCTCACAATCTAAGTTCCCCATCATCATGTCTTTGGATTCCGGGAGAAAACCCACGCAAACACGGGCAGAACATACAAACTCCATTCAGATGTTGTAATTGGTCAGATTTGAACCTAGGACCCCAGTGCTGCAAGCAGGGGCAGATTAAGTGCAAGATGGGCCCTGGACTGTCTACCCATCTCGGGCCCCTCCCTCCATTTTACTTGAGTTTTAATTTTTTATATGAAGAGTCTGTGGTGCTTCGTGAGCGCCACAGTCTCTTCCTAGGCCATATGACATCAGATTCATCGTTACATGGCCTAGGTGCAGCTCAGTTCCATCCGAGTGATTGGGGCTGAGCTGCAATACCAAGCACAGTGCTATCAAATGACAGCGCTGAGCAAAGAGGCTGTGGTGCTTACTGGAACATTGCAGTCTCCTCAAACAGCTTATTGGCTAGGGTGCCAGGAGTCGGACCCCCACCAATCTCATATTGAGGACCCTTTTACCTTATGCTATCTGTAGTGTTACATAGGACTGCAAAAATACCCAGGAGCCATTGGATACTAAACTGAAAAATTTAGGAACACCGATATTAGCAAAACACCAACACCAGTAGCTTAATATAGCCAGCATACAATGATTCACCAAATATACAATCACACACATATACTATAAATGCATTCTTTGTGGTTTAAAAAATTATATATAAAGTCAGGTCCATAAATATTGGGACATCGACACAATTCTAAAATTTTTGGCTCTATACACCACCACAATGGATTTAAAATGAAACAAACAAGATGTGCTTTAACTGCAGACTGTCAGCTGTAATTTGAGAGTATTTACATCCAAATCAGGTGAATGGTGAAGGAAATAAAACAATTTGCATATGTGCCTCCCACTTGTTAAGGAACCAAAAGTAATGGGACAATTGGCTTCTTAGCTGTTCCATGGCCAGGTGTGTGTTATTCCCTCATTATCCCAATTATAATGAGCAGATAAAAGGTCCAGAGTTTATTTCAAGTGTGCTATTTGCATTTGGAATCTGTTGCTGTCAACTCTCAAGATGAGATCCAAAGAGCTGTCACTATCAGTGAAGCAAGCCATCATTAGGTTGAAAAAACAAAACAAACCTATCAGAGAGATAGCAAAAACATTAGGCGTGGCCAAAACAACTGTTTGGAACATTCTTAAAAATAAGGAACCCACCGGTGAGCTCAGCAACACCAAAAGACCCGGAAGACCACAGAAAACAACTGTGGTGAATGACCGAATAATTCTTTCCCTGGTGAAGAAAACACCCTTCACAACAGTTGGCCAGATCAAGAACACTCTTCAAGAGAAGACTTCACCAGAGTGAATACAGAGGGTTCACCACAAGATGTAAACCATTGGTGAGCCTCAAAAACAGCAAGGCCAGATTAAAGTTTGCAAAAGACATCTAAAAAAGCCTTCACAGTTCTGGAACAACATCCTATGGACAGATGAGACCAAGATCAACTTGTACCAGAGTGATGGGAAGAGAAGAGTATGGAGAAGCAAAGGAATTGCTCATGAGCGTAAGCATACCACCTCATCAGTGAAGCATGGTGGTGGTAGTGTCATGGCGTGGGCATGTATGGCTGCCAATGGAACTGGTTCTCTTGTATTTATTGATGATGTGAGTACTGACAAAAGCAGCAGGATGAATTCTGAAGTGTTTCGAGCAATATTATCTGCTCAAATATTCAGCCAAATGCTTCAGAACTCATTGGACGGTGCTTCACAGTGCAGATGGACAATGACCCAAAGCATACTGCAAAAGCAACCAAAGAGTTTTTTTATGGGAAAGAAGTGGAATGTTATGCAATGGCCAAGTCAATCACCTGACCTGAATCCGATTGAGCATGCATTTCACTTGCTAAAAACAATACTAAAGGGAAAATGCCCCAAGAACAAGCAGGAACTGAAGACAGTTGCAGTAGAGGCCTGGCACAGCATTACCAGGGATGAAACCCAGCATCTGGTGATGTCTATGCGTTCCAGACTTCAGGCTGTAATTGGCACATATGCAAACAGTTGTAATTCCTACACCGTTCACCTGCTTAGGATGTAGATACCCTCGAATTACAGTTGACAGTCTGTAGTTAAAGCACATCTTGTTTGTTTCATTTCAAATCCATTGTGGTGGTGTATAGAGCCAAAAATGTTAGAATTGTGTCGCTGTCCCAATATTTATGGACCTGACTGTATATATATATATATATATATATATATATATGTCATGGAACCATGAACCAGACGTACAACAAGAGATAAGTGGAAATAAGAAGGCTTTATTGAAAATCAAGCTGTAAGGCAAAAGTCCAAACGGATGGCTAAACCGAAGCAGGGTCTTGCGAAGCCAGAGGTCAGGAACCAGAAGGGTAGTCAGACGAAGCCTGGATCAGGAACCAGCAGGGTAGTCAGACGAAGCCTGGATCAGGAACCAGCAGGGTAGTCAGACGAAGCCAGGATCAGGAACCAGAAGCAGCAGCAGTCTTAGAAGCATGTGAACACAGGAGGACCAAGCAAGGAACTGAAGCCACAGACCTCCTATATATATGAGCTAGGCATCCAGCTCCTCCCAGTGGGAAGGAGAAGCCGCAGGGTGGGAGGCTACAAAAAACCCAGAAACCAAGATGGCTGCCAGCACATGTCAAACGAAGGAGAACAGCAAGAAGGTAAGACCATGACAGTACCTCCCCCTCAAGGGCCCCTCCTCCGCGGAGTAAAGAACGGTTTCTGAGGGAAGCGTGCGTGGAAGGCTCGGAGCAAGGCAGGAGCATGGACATCTGCGGAGGGAACCCAGGAACGCTCCTCTGGACCATAACCACGCCAATGGACCAAAAACTGCACCCGACCGCGGACCAGGCGTGAGTCCAGGATATTGCTCACCTCATACTCCTCACGATTGCCCACTTGGACCGGACGAGGCCGAGGAACCGAGGAAGTGAAACGATTACACACCAGTGGCTTCAACAGGGAGACATGAAACACGTTGGAGATCCGCATGCCAGGAGGAAGCGCAAGGGCATAGGCTACCGGGTTTACCCTGCGAAGCACTCGGAAGGGACCAACAAAGCGAGGCGCCAGCTTGGGAGTGGGCACTCGAAGGTTGAGGTTGCGGGTGGACAACCATACGCGGTCTCCGACCTGGTAGGAAGGAGCGGGCGCTCGTCTGCGATCAGCCTGGAGTCTCTGGCGCTGCGCAGAGACCTCAAGGGACCTCTGGATCTGTACCCAAGAAGCACGTAGGACGGAAAGGTGATCCTCCACAGCCGGAATATCCTGGGGAGAGAATACCTCCGGTAACACGGCAGGTTGGAACCCATAATTGGCCATGAAGGGAGACGTCCCAGAGGAAGAGTTCACCGCCGTGTTCCTGGCAAACTCAGCCCAAGGCAGGAGGTCAACCCAATCGTCTTGGTGATCGGAGACATAGCAACGAAGGAATTGCTCCAAGGCCTGATTGGATCGTTCTGCGGCCCCATTGGACTGAGGGTGGTAGGCCGAGGAGAAAGAGAGATGAATCCCCAACTGGGAGCAAAAGGCGCGCCAGAACCTGGACACAAACTGACTCCCCCGATCCGACACAATCTCCTTGGGCAAACCGTGCAACCGGAAGACCTCCCTGGCAAAAATCGAGGCCAACTCTTGTGCAGAGGGTAACTTCTTGAGAGGAACACAGTGGCACATTTTGGAAAACCGATCCACAATCATGAGAATGACCGTATGGCCTCGGGATGCAGGGAGGTCCACAATGAAATCCATCCCCAGGTGTGACCATGGACGCTCCCCGGTGGCTATGGGTTGCAAAAGGCCCAACAGAAGGTGCCGAGGGGACTTACTCTGGGCACAAACGGAGCATGCCGCTACATATGCGGCGATGTCGGAACGTAGAGAAGGCCACCAGAACAGATGTGAAACAGCCCAGGACAGCTGATTCTTTCCAGGATGCCCCGCGGCCTTGGAGTTATGGTAGGTTCGCAACAACGAGTGCGCAACTCCTCAGGCACAAAACATCTGCCGTTGGGTCTCCCAGAGGGAGCACCAGATTGAGCCGCCAAAATCTGCTCACCCAGGGGAGAGGTCAGGCTGGTGCGAATGGCGGCCAGGATCTGATTCGGAGGTATGACCGAAGTCGGAATCGACTCCTCCCCGGACAGCTCGGAGTACTGCCGTGATAAGGCATCCGCTCTGATGTTCTTGGAACCGGGTAGGTAGGAGACCACGTAATTAAAACGTGACAAGAACAGAGCCCATCTGGCCTGACGTGGTGTCAATCTCTTGGCCTCAGAGAGGTAGGTCAGATTCTTGTGGTCCGTCAGGATGAGAACCGGAACCACCGAGCCCTCGAGCAAGTGCCTCCATTCTTTAAGGGCCTGCACGATGGCCAATAACTCCCTGTCACCAATCTGATAGTTGCACTCCGCGGAAGACAGTTTCCGGGAGTAAAACCCACAAGGAAGCAGAGGACCCTCTGGTGTTCTACGCTGAGACAGAAGGGCGCCTACTCCCGTCTCAGACGCGTCCACCTCGAGGACAAAAGGCAACCCAGGGTTGGGATGCGACAGAATCGGAGCCGACACAAAGGCGGACTTTAGAGCCTCAAAAGCTCGGATGGCCTCGAGCGGCCAGACCTGGGGATTACTGCCCTTCCTGGTCAGATCCGTGAGAGGCTTGGCTAGCATGGAAAAGTCCCTGATGAACTTCCGATAATAATTGGCGAAGCCCAAAAAGCGCTGCAGGGCACGAAGACCATGGAGAACCCCTCAGCGGAAATGATGTAACCTAAGAAGGTTACCTGGGATCGGTGAAATTCGCATTTCTCAAGCTTACCGAACAGCCTGTTCTCTCGTAACCGTTGCAACACTCGTCTGACATCCAGAATGTGGGCCTCCATGGATTCAGAATATACCAAGATGTCATCCAAATAGACCACCACACACTGCTGCAACAGGTCACGGAAAACATCGTTGATGAATTCCTGGAAGACTGCGGGCGCATTGCACAACCCAAAGGGCATAACCAAGGATTCATAATGACCGGTCCTGGTGTTAAACGCGGTCTTCCACTCATCGCCCGCCTTGATCCTTACCAGGTTATATGCCGCCCTCAGGTCGAGTTTGGTAAAGACCGTGGCCCCTTTGAGGCGATCGAACAGCTCGGAAATCAAGGGTATCGGGTAAGCGTTCTTGATCGTGATGCGATTGAGACCCCTGTAATCGATGCAAGGCCTCAACTCACCGCCCTTCTTTTTCACAAAGAAAAATCCAGCCCCTGCCGGGGACGAGGATTTGCGAATGTGTCCGCGTGAAAGAGCCTCCCTCACGTACTCCTCCATGGCCTCATTCTCCGCTACCGACAGTGGATAGACTTTGCCACGAGGAGGAACGGCACCAGATTGTAACTCTATGGCACAATCGTATGGGCGGTGCGGAGGTAGGGCAACCGCACGCACCTTATCGAATACATCCCGGTACTCCTCGTATTCAGGAGGCAACAGAGAGTCCGAGGAAGTACACAGCAACTTGACAGGCCCATGGATGCAACTAGCCCCACACTGCGGTGACCACGAGAGGATCTCGGCCGATCTCCAATCGAAAGTCAGATTATGCTTCTGGAGCCAGGGGTACCCCAAGACCACCGAGTAGTGTGGAGACGAAATAACCTGGAGACAGACCGACTCTCTGTGAACGGCACCAATGGCCATCCCCACTGGAAGGGTCTCCTGAGTCACGTGTGGCGGCAGAAGGGGTCTGCCGTCTATCGCCTCAAGAGCCAGTGGGGAATCTCGAGGCTGCAGAGGAATGGAATTGGCGGCAGCGAACACACTATCAATGAACAAACCACCAGCACCAGAGTCCACCAACGCCTGGGTCGTCACCGAGCCCCCGACCCAGGAGAGGACAACAGTAATCAGTGGTTTGTCAACACGGGAAACCGGGGACGAGGAGACTCCACCCAAGATCTGCCCCCGACAGGATCTCAGGTGCGAGCGTTTCCCGGACGGTTCGGGCATGCCAACCGAAAATGCCCACCGAGACCACAGTACATGCATCGGCCCTCGCGTCTCCGGAGTACCCTCTCCCCCTCGGACAGGCGAGCAAACCCCAGCTGCATGGGTTCACCCCCAGACAAGTCATCCCCAGGAGGCGTGGGAGGAGAGGGAGGCACGGGAGGGACAGCAAACGTAGGCGCCAATCTGTTAGAAGATCTCCGCAGGCTCTCCTTAAAGGAAGGTCTCTCCCTGAGTCTGGTGTCAATCAAAATCAGGAAAGAAATAAGAGACTCGAGCTCCACTGGTAGGTCCTTAGCTGCAACCTCATCCTTCAAGGCATCCGAGAGACCATGAGAGAAAGCAGCGACCAGAGCCTCATTATTCCAGCCCACCTCTGCTGCCAGGGTACGAAACTCAATGGCGTATTCAGCTACGGATCGTGAACCCTGTCTGATGGACATAAGGAGCTTCGCAGCAGAGGCAGCACGAGCCGGCACATCGAATACCTTCCGAAGAGAAGCAACAAAACCGGAAAACTCGGCAACCACCGGATTGTTGTTCTCCCATAAAGGGCTGGCCCAGGCCAAGGCCTTGTCCGAGAGCAGCGAGATCAAGAAGCCCACCTTTGATCTCTCAGTAGGAAAGGCATGTGGCAGCAACTCGAAATAAATGCCCACCTGGTTAAGGAAACCTCGGCACTGAGTTGGCTCTCCCCCAAAGCGCTGTGGAAGGGGGGCAGAACCGGTCATACCCCGAAACACTGCAGGCGCAGCAACAGGTGTCGGGGTAGACTCTGGCGCAACAACCGGAGCGGCAGTAGGAGCGGGCCCAGGAGCGACAACCGACCCATCGGCAACGGAAGCTAAATGAGCCGTGCGTTCAAGCAGGGTTTGCAACGCCACAGCGAACCGACCCAACAGGTGATCCTGCTGATCAAGTCTGGCAACCAGCGTAGGTAGCGAGGATGGCCCTGTACCGTCAGAATTCATGGCTTGGTCCTAATGTCATGGAACCATGAACCAGACGTACAACAAGAGATAAGTGGAAATAAGAAGGCTTTATTGAAAATCAAGCTGTAAGGCAAAAGTCCAAACGGATGGCTAAACCGATGCAGGGTCTTGCGAAGCCAGAGGTCAGGAACCAGAAGGGTAGTCAGACGAAGCCTGGATCAGGAACCAGCAGGGTAGTCAGACGAAGCCTGGATCAGGAACCAGCAGGGTAGTCAGACGAAGCCAGGATCAGGAACCAGAAGCAGCAGCAGTCTTAGAAGCATGTGAACACAGGAGGACCAAGCAAGGAACTGAAGCCACAGACCTCCTATATATATGAGCTAGGCATCCAGCTCCTCCCAGTGGGAAGGAGAAGCCGCAGGGTGGGAGGCTACAAAAAACCCAGAAACCAAGATGGCCGCCAGCACATGTCAAACGAAGGAGAACAGCAAGAAGGTAAGACCATGACAATATATAAAAATACATAATTGTGGACAGATTACATTAAATGGCAGTGACTGCAGGACAATACTGCGACAAAAAAGGTTCCCCCCTCATACCACTCCCACTGGTGACAGTACAATGTTTAAAAGATCTGTGCACAATATCTATAGCACTATTGTACAGTCACTAATAACAGGTAAGTCCGGATTACAGATAATCAGCTGTGCTAGTCAAAGTCAAATAATTAGCACACTTTTATAATAACAGAGCTGAAGTTGTAATCAATTACTTGGAGTTACCTAAGCATACTTCCATATATATTAGAAACACAGAAACATAGAATGTGCCGGCAGATAAGTACCATTTTGGCCCATCTAGTCTGCCCAATATACTGAATACTATGAATAGCCCTTGGCCCTATCTTATATGAAGGATGGCCTTATGCCTATCCCATGCATGCTTAAACTCCTTCACTGTATTTGCAGCTACCACTTCTGCAGGAAGGCTATTCCATGCATCCACTACTCTCTCAGTAAAGTAATACTTCCTGATATTACTTTTAAACCTTTGCCCCTCTAATTTAAAACTATGTCCTCTTGTAGCAGTTTTTCTTCTTTTAAATATTCTCTCCTCTTTTACCTTGTTGATTCCCTTTATGTATTTAAAAGTTTCTATCATATCCCCTCTGTCTCGTCTTTCTTCCAAGCTATACATGTTAAGGTCCTTTCATCTTTCCTGGTAAGTTTTATCCTGCAATCCATGTACTAGTTTAGTAGCTCTTCTCTGAACTCTCTCCAAAGTATCAATATCCTTCTGGAGATATGGTCTCCAGTACTGCGCACAATACTCCAAATGAGGTCTCACTAGTGCTCTGTAGAGCGGCATCAGCACCTCCCTCTTTCTACTGGTAATGCCTCTCCCTATACACCCAAGCATTCTGCTAGCATTTCCTGCTGCTCTATGACATTGTCTGTCTACCTTTAAGTCTTCTGAAATAATGACCCCTAAATCCCTTTCCCCAGATACTGAGGTTAGGACTGTATCACTGATTTTATATTCTTCTCTTGGGTTTTTACGCTCCACGTGCATTATCTTGCACTTATCAACATTAAATTTTAGTTGCCAGATTTTTGACCATTCCTCTAGTTTTCCTAAATCTTTTTCCATTTGGTGTATCCCTCCAAGAAAATTAACCCTGTTACAAATCTTTGTGTCATCAGCAAAAAGACACACCTTACCATTGAGGCCTTCTGCAATTTCGTTGATAAAGATATTAAACAATATGGGTCCCAGAACAGATCCTTAGAGTACCTCACTGGTAACAAGACCGTGGTCTGAATATACTCCATTGACTACAACCTTCTGTTGTTTGTCCCTCAGCCACTGCCTAATCCATTCAACAATATGGAAGTCCACACACAAAGACTGCAATTTATTGATAAGCCTTCTATGTGGGACAGTATCAAAAGCCTTACTAAAGTCCAGATAAGCGATGTCTACTGCTCCTCCGCCATCTATTATTTTAGTCACCCAATCAAAAAAATCAATAAGATTAGTTTGACATGATCTCCCTGAAGTAAACCCATGCTCTTTTTCATCTTTCAATCCATGGGATTTTAGATGTTCCACAATCCTCTCCTTAAGTATGGTTTCCATTAATTTCCCCACTATTGATGTCAGGCTTACTAGCCTATAGTTGCCTGATTCCTCCCTATTACCTTTCTTGTGAATGGGCACAACATTTGCCAATTTCCAATCTTCTGGGACGACTCATGTTGCCAGTGATTAGTTAAATAAATCTGTTAATGGTTTTGCTAGTTCGCCACTGAGCTCTTTTAATAGCTTTGGGTGTATCCCATCAGGCCCCTGTGACTTATTTGTATTAATTTTAGACAGCTGACTTAGAGCCTCTTCCTCCTAACTGAGGTCCTTTTCCTTAATTTTCCTTTGTAAATACTGAACAGAAGTATTCATTGAGGCAGTCAGCTAGTTCTTTATCTTCTTCCATATACCTTCCTTATTTTGTTTTTAATTTGGTAATTCCTTGTTTTAGTTTCCTTTTTTCATTTATGTATCTGAAGAATGTCTTATCGCCTTTTTTTACTGACTGAGCTAATTTATCTTCTGCCTGTGCTTTAGAAGCTCTTATAACTTGTTTGGCCTCTCTCTGCCTAAGGCCTCATGCACACGACAGTATTTTTTCACGGTCCGCAAAACGGGGTTCCGTTGTTCCGTGATCCGTGTCCGTTTTTTCTTCTGTGTGTCTTCCTTGATTTTTGGAGGATCACCAGACCAGAAAAGTGAAAAAAAAGTCAAGTTTGCCTTGAAAATGATATGAAAAAACAGACACGGATCACGGACGCGGATGACAATCTTGTGTGCCTCCGTGTTTTTTCACGGACCCATTGACTTGAATGGGTCTGCAAACCGTTGACAGGAAACGGACGCGTATGACAAACGGTGCATTTTCAAAGTTTTCAACTGACCCATTGAAAGTCAATGGGTCCGCAGAAAATCACGGAGAACGGAACGGATGCACACAACGGTCGTTTGCATGAGGCCTAATGAATTTTTCTGTTGCCTTCAATATTGCCACTTTTAAGTAGTCCCATTTCTCCTGGACTCCATTGTAACTGTTCCAATCTGATAGGGACTCGTATACCACTAATCTAATTTTAGAAAAGTAAGTTTTTCTAAAATCAAAAACTTTTGTTTTTGTGTGGTGTGACTCAGTCACTGTACTTATAGTAAACCACACTGACTGGTGATCACTATATCCCAAGCTTTCCCCTACAGTAATATCAGATACCAAATTCCCATTTGTGAATACTAAATCTAAAATGGCCTCCTTCTGGGTTGGCTCCTCAACTACTTGCTATAGAGATAATCCCAGTAGGGAATTTAGATTATCTGTACTCCTGGCAGAACTAGCTATTTTGGTTTTCCAGTTTACATCAGGAAGATTAAAGTCTCCCATAATGATAACTTCCCCCTTCAATGTCATTTTAGCTATTTACTCAACTAGTAGATCATCTAATTCTTTGACTTGGCTAGGTGGTCTATATTTCACATCTACAAAAGTTACCTTATGATTATCAAGCTGCAAGGTAACCCAAACTGACTCTAAATTGGTCTTGCTAACTTGTATCAAATTAGATTTAATTCTATCTTTCACATACAGGGCCACCCCTCCCCCTTCTTGCCTTCTCTTTCTTTCCTGTATAGAGAGAACCCTGGTATTGTTATATCCCAGTCATTACTCCCATTGAACCACGTCTCAGTAACAGCCACTAAATCTATATTCTCAGATGCCATTATAGCCTCAAGTTCATTGATCTTATTCCCTAAACTGCAAGCATTTGTAGACAAGAATCTGAGCTTGTCATTTCTTAACCTTTGTGCTACTGGCATCTTCTGGCATTGTTCCGGGGGGCCTTCGGCCTGCTGGATTATCACTCTTTTGCCCCCCTTTCCTAGTTTAAATGCTCCTTAGCAAATACTTGGAACTGTTCACTGAGGACATTCGTTCCCTTGAGAGAAAGATGCAAACCATCTTTTTTGTACAGTTCTTTTCCATTCCAACGAGAGCTAACATGAGACACAAAGCCAAACCCTTGGTTCAGACACCATTCACCAAGCCATACATTGAATTCCTTAATGCGCATCGTCCTGTCATGTGGACGGTTATGCACAGGCAAAACTGCAGAGAATGAAATAGTTGATGCAACCTTGCCACACAGCAGCTCAGTAAATGGTGACACCTCATGACCCATGTATTCTAAGACAAAAAGTGACTTCACATTATAAAATCACAAATGTCAGATAGGTATAATAAACATACAATATATGTATGTGCTGTTTAGAGCGTAAAACATGAAAAAAAATATATTGTAATATACTACTGTGAAGGTTGCCTACTGTTAAAAGTCTCCCAAATGGGATGCTTACATATCCATAACCTTATTTCAACATCTTTGAATACTTTTTTTTTTTTAAATTAATCTTTATTTTGTTTTACAAAAACATAAAGTTAATACATAGACCAATATCAATCACACTAGTATAAAAATTATACCAATAAACATCATATCCATCGCATCTATGTATAGAGTATACAAATCATAAATAACCTTCCCCCCCCCCCCATAGGCTGCTGTTCCCCTCAATTCAGTAAAGTACAACATACAACACATACATTAGATATTTCTATGTGGCTCTGCGTGCAATTCTCTGATTCCTTTCACTATCCTCGTAAATTTTAATTTGTTGAAGGTATGCACCCCACTCCTTAGACGAGGGCTGGGAAGCAGAGCCCCAATACCTGACCACTATAGCTTTCGCTACCATCAATCCCCTCATCCAAATCCGCCTAACCTGATGGGGAACTTCCGTTTCCGAAGTATAGTCTCCAAAGATCACTATCAGGATCCCCGGATTATAATTCATAGAGGATTCCTTTTGTAAAGCAAAGAAAACCTCTTCCCAATATTTTCTTATTTTACTACAACTCCAAAGCATATGTGCAAAATCAGCGTTCACGTAACCACATTTAGGGCAACAACAGTCCCGATCCCTATTTTGGGGGAACTTTCCTTGGGTTTTGGGCGTATAATACAGTCTATGAAGGATCTTAAATTGGATCAATCTATGAGCACTGGATACTGACGCCTTTCTCACATTTCTGTAGATAGTAGGCCACTGTAAAGAGGGGCAATTCAACTCTTGCTCCCATTTACCTGGGGCCTTAAAAGGTGTTACAGTAGCCAGTGCCATTCGGAGTTTAGCATATAATCGAGATAGTTTCACCTTCTGGTCCTTCTGAGCGTCACAATAATCAAAAAAAATATTCTCTTGTGGAAATATACGGCCCCTATTCCTAGAGGCTTCAAATACATGTTTCAAACGTGCATACATGAATAAATCTAATGGTGAAGCATCAACCAACCCAAATTCCGAAGGTGATTTAAATCGCCCTAAATAAAATAGGTGAGACACCCTATTGATGCCATTACGTGTCCAGTAACCAAACTCTGTAATTTTAGAAAATTCCTCCAGCTCCCCATTCCCCCACAGAGGGGTGAAAACAAATGGGCCGGAAACTTTAAGAAGCTCCTTCAACCTATTCCACACCCTCTGTATTGAGAGAGGGATCAACAAGGTTTTTCTCATTCCCATAAACCCAGTTCCTAAGCATGAAAAAATATTTTCTATTGGTTTGTCCATGACTTTATTCAAATACCGTAAAAGTAAACTCTCTTTCCAGTTACAACACCGCTGAATCTGTGTGCAAAAATAATAACCTTGAAAAAAAGGAAGTGACAGCCCACCATCTGCCTCCGACAACCATAGATATCTCTGCTTTATACGCACCCTCTTCCTGCCCCAAATTAGATCATTAATCAAAGTCTCCAATCTATAAAAGAAAATATCCTCTATCCAAATGGGAGAAGCACACATCGGAAACAAAACCATGGGCAAAATAACCATCCTGATCAGTGCGATTCGGTCTATCTGTGCCAGTATCAATTTCCGCCAGGCACCAACCTTAGTCCTCACCCTATCCAGCGCTGGGGCCAGATTGAGCTCACAATATCTACTTATGGGAACCCCTATCTTGATCCCCAAATAATCTAAGGTATCATTGGGGGCCAAAACACGAACTCGGCTCTCTACATCTACAGCTTTCCGATTCAGCGGGAGGAGCGATGACTTTGCCCAATTAATCATATATCCTGATAATTTACCATAGTATTCTATTACCTCCATTACATACGGAAGGATTTTCCAACCCTGATCTAAAAACAGGATCACGTCATCTGCATAAAGGCTTATTTTATCGCTGACTCCCTCTCTAATCGGATCTGACAAGCCAACGGTTCTATAAAGAGGGCGAAGAGGAGGGGAGACAGGGGACAACCCTGTCTCATCCCTCTCCGCATCATGACAGGAGAAGTAGTAATACCATTGATATTAATATATGCAGCCGGCTGTTCATATAACATTTGAGTCATTCCCAAGAATGAGTTCCCAAGACCAAAATGAGACATTGTAGCCCACAGAAAAGACCACTCCATCCTGTCAAACGCCTTCGCGGCGTCTAATGACAGGATGGAGTGGTCCACACCACCCCCCACAGACAAATTCAAAAACACCCTATATATACTGGACTGGATATGTCGGCCCGGGATAAAGCCCGTCTGGTCAGGATGGACCAGATCAGCTATAACCCTCTTCAATCGACAAGCAAGAATTTTGGCGAAAATCTTGTAGTCCGTATTTAAAAGCGATATAGGTCTATATGACCCCACATCGCATGGATCCTTATCCTTCTTTAGGACCAAAACCATCACTGCCTCTCTGAATGATGGCGGTAGAGAGCCAAGTACGCAGGATTCATTGAAGACCCTAAGAAGGATTGGAAGGAGAGACCTGGCATGGTACCTATAGATTTCGAAAGGTAATCCATCTAGTCCTGGAGAGGAACTATACTTTAAGGACGGAAGAACCGCTTGGAGTTCCTCCAGAAGGATGGGGGAGTCCAGTATTTCTCTATCCTGAATAGTTAATTGGGGAAGCGCCAGTTGTTGAAGATATTGATCCATATCAGTACGACTAAACATAGACTCGGATTCATAGAGGGTAGAGTAATATTTCACAAATTCTTCTCTAATCTCTTCTGCAGATCTCACTCCAATTCCCTGTAGGTTCCTAATTTCTTTTATACTAGTGTCCTCTCTCTGGTTGGCCACCAAACTAGCCAAAAACCTACCCGTTTTACCAGACTCGCAAAAACGATTCTGGCCCTGAAATAACAACTTGTGGTGTGCTTTTTTATATAAAAGTGTCTTAAGCTGAGAGTTAGCCTCCTATAATTGAGTGATGAAATGTTCATTATGACTGTCAATCAGTGCGCCCCGTAAACTCCTTACTGTGTCTGTCAATTGATTTTCCCTCTGTCGTGTTTCCTTTCTGAATCTATGAATTTTGTTAAAATACAACCCCCTAACATCTTTGAATACTTAAATGACAAAATAAACACATGAGCCATGGTCCAAAAGGAATATAACACTTACATAGCACAGAGTAGTAAATACCAGGAGTGAGGGGAAGGCTCCAGCCCCGATGCACGTTTCCGCTTTGCTTCCTCTTTGGGGTGCATCCCTCCACTGTAACCAACCCACCTTATGTACCCACATCAATTGCGTCCATTTGGACAATTAAAAGAACCCACCTGTAGCCTCATGAACGAACTTGCGTTTGCTCCGTCCTATCCCAAAAACATGAACGTCCACATCTCGCGGGATTTCACTTAATCCCGTTGGATTCCCGATCACGTGTGTCTGTCATGTGATTCCACAGTGTCGGCCACATGAGGAGGGAAGTCCCTCCCAGCATCGAACCCCCATGTGCGGGAAGGGGAGGACCAACCTGGTCCATGCCCCAGTGGCTGGGAGTCGCATACTCGCCATCTTAGGTAGGTGCAATTTTGCCCTCAATTCAAATCTACACTTATGTTAGGCAGCCAGTAAAGAGATAGATTATGCTCTCCTATTCTCTATCAGCTAATGGGGCATCCAAAACTCCCCCTATAGGCCAATATAAATATAGATCAGGTCAACCCTATAATTTATATACGCTTCTTAACTCCTACTCCTATCTAATTATACATGGTGGTAAAAAAAATATATATTCATATGTAAATTCCTTAATAAATACCTAAAATACATATAAGGTATAATAATTCCATTTGTGCAAAATGAATGATATGAAGGCTCGCATACTTCATTAAAAATAAATATATAGCAAAATAAAATTTTAAATTTTTAACATCAGTGAAAAACCAACACAGACAGTGATAACTGAAAATAATAAAATGAAAAAGTGCCATGTGCAAAGTGACATGCTGTGAACGTACATAGCAAGGGGCAGTCAAAAATATTTGAAAATGTTAGTATTATCAATAGCAGTCAATGACGCTGAAACAGCACCCCAAAAGGTCCCAATGGTTAACCAGAGTTCAATTGTAATGGTTTCCTAAAGGGGAGATTTTAAAAAAAGGAGGCCCCCTGATGAATTTTCATTATTCATAACTAAAGGATTAAATATATCCAAAGTCCTTCCATCTTAACATGTTGGAGCATGACGGAAACCAGGGCACAGGATACTGTAGGTATCAAGTGGTGTTGGGTGGAAAGATGCACAAATAACAACAGTTACCAGTGTACCGTAATTCACCTGTGTTATAACTTCCCCTCACGTGCTCCTATAGATGAGGGGCTTATGGTCACATTTAATATACACAGGTCAATTATGGTACAATCCCTGGACAGTGTTATTAAATGTGACTATAAATCCCTTCATCCATAGAAATTCACCCATGCACTGCTGCTGCACATGGGTATATTCCTATGAATGAGGGGGGTTATAGTCACATTTAATGCAAACACTTAGGCCAATAATAGTATAGCTCCTGGACAGTCCTGGACAGTGTTTATAGTAAATGTGACTATAACCCCCCTCATCCTAAAGAGTGCCCCCATGTACTGCAGTACATGGGTGTATTCCTATAGATGAGGAGAGGTTATAGCCATATGTAATACATATTTGTCCGGGTCGGCCCTTGAGCTCCCCTTCTTTATATCCAGGCTGTCACTCACTAAGTCTCAGATAGAGACAGTCCAGTAGTCCCAGGGGAAAGCAGTGCTAACTCTGGGTGCCGGAGGTTCAGTAGTGACGAGCAGTTGGTAGTGGCGAATGGTCGGGCAACTGACTAAACTGATTGGTGGAGGCTGCAGAGCAGCAGTTCCCACCGTGCTCACCACCAATCAGCTCAACATACAGGGCAGCAGTGCCGGAGCGCGTCACAGTAGGGGAGGGAGGTGTGGTTCGGAGGACAGCACAGCATCAGTGCTGCTAAGCAACAGCAGACTGAGCGCTCACATGTCCTATTAAGCATGCGTGCTGGCAGGATTTAGCTTCAATGACCGCCGCCCGCCCCACACTTCCTACTAGAGGGCGCCGCCTCACATTATTAACACTGGAGGTGCGTCTCTAGGTAACAGCCTGCAATGTGACGGACATATTTCTGGGCACTTTTGCTTTATAAGACGCACTGACTTCTTCCCCCCCATTTTGGGGGAAAAATGTGTCTTATAAAGCGAAAATACAGTAAATTAAAAAAAATTTAACTCACCTTAATCCACTTGCTCGCGTAGCCCGGCATCCTCTTCTGTCTTCATCTGAGCTTTGTGCAGTAACAAGGACCTTTGGTGACGTCACAGTCATCACATGATCCATCACCATGGTAAAAGATCATGTGATGGATCATGTGATGACTGTGACGTCACCAAAGGTCCTTGTTACTGCACAAAGCTCAGCTGAAGACAGAAGAGGATG
Source organism: Bufo gargarizans (assembly GCF_014858855.1). Lineage (NCBI taxonomy): Eukaryota > Metazoa > Chordata > Amphibia > Anura > Bufonidae > Bufo > Bufo gargarizans. The sequence continues at coordinate 73,828,694 of NC_058087.1, forward strand.
CCAGGCTACGCGAGCAAGTGGGTTAAGGTGAGTTAAATTATTTTCTATTTTTTTTAACCCCTCCAGCGCAATTTGACTAAGCATTCTGTATTCAGAATGCTATTATTTCCCCTTATAACCATGTTATAAGGGAAAATAATAATGATCGGGTCTCCATCCCGATCGTCTCCTAGCAACCCTGCGTGAAAATCGCACCGCATCTGCACTTGCCTGCGGATGCTTGCGATTTTCACGCAACCCCATTCACTTCTATGGGGCCTGCGTTGCGTGGATTATCGCACCACAACGCACAAAGAGGAGCATGCTGCGATTTTCACGCAACGCATAAGTGATGCGTGAAAATCACCGCTCATGTGAACAGCCCCATAGAAATGAATGGGTCGGTATTCAGTGCGGGTGCAATGCGTTCAACTCACGCATCGCATCCACGCGGAATACTCGCCCGTGTGAAAGGGGCCTTAGGCTTTGTTCACATGTGTGGTAACCTGATCTAGCAGGCTGTGCCACTTCCCGCATGAGTGGACAGACAAAAACCAGTGCATGCACTTATTCCGGAAAGCGGCTGGATCCAGTGGCGTCTCTAGCTTTCAAATTTTGGGGGGGCACACTGGGGGCCAGGACAAAAGTAGGGGTGGCAGCTATAACAACGATACATTTACACAAGTACGCTTAGAAATGCTGCGATACTTTACCCAATACCTAAAACCGCAACAGGGAAGAAAAGTCCAGCTGTCTGTGGATGACACTTTTATAGAGAGGGGGATCTGTGGATGACACTGCTATGGGGGGGATCTGTGGATGCCACATACCGTGTAATGTATAGCATCTTATGCTATATGTGTCATCCACAGATCCACCCCATGACAGTGTAATCCCCATTTCCCCCTCCCTATAACAGTGTCATCCACGGATGCCCCTCCCTATAACAGTGTCATCCACAGATGCCCCTCCCTATAACAGTGTCATCCACAGATCTCCCTCCCCGCCACTCACAGGAGTGTACATTTGACATTTCTAAACTGTAATCCATATCCTGCAGTAACTTTAACTTTAAATCAGGATTAAGCGGCCGCTCATCTCTACTAGTACCTTAACCTTACACCACTCGGCTAGCTTCGGTAACAGGGCCAGGCTACAGCCTACAGGTCCTGCCTGTTAGTTGTTATCGAGCGAGTGCTGATTTCTGCAGGTCAGAGGATACGGATTACAGTTTAGAAGAAATGTACACTCCTGTGAGCGGTCCAGTGGCGGATCAGAGCCTGGTCTCGGGAGGGGCACTTCCAGATTATTTTCTGTCCGCCGCCACAGAACAAGACTGCTTATAGAACAGACTACACAGTGTAGAGGCATACTATATATTGTGGGGCACAGTGTAGCGGTATACTGTATATTGTGGGGCACAGTGTAGAGGTATACTGTATATTGTGGGGCACAGTGTAGCGGTATACTGTATATTGTGGGGCACAGTGTAGGCTATATGTGTATAACAAACATATTTCACATGAACACTTACAGTTACTTGGCTTGGCCCTTGGGGGTCTCGGTCGCCACTTCCACACTATGGCCGGGGGCTCGGCGGAGCTGATGTTGTGTTTTATCCTAATGAGAAAGATTTCATAATAAGGATTTGGAGAAGAGGCAGAGGGACAGCAAAGCAAGGAGAGGCTGGTGCTGCTACTAGGGGTCATACCATGTGGGAGTAATAAAGCCCACCATAATGCCCCCCAGTAGTAATAATTCTCCTTATAATGTGACAATGCAAAAATGAGCTAATGTCCCCCATAATGTGCCAGTATAAAATACCCCTATATAGTGCCCCCAGTAAATGCCCCATAGTGCTCCTCTCCCCTTCCTCCTAGTGCCCCCATAATGTACCAGTATAAAATGCCCCAGTAGATGCCCTCAATGTCCCCCATAATTTTACAAGTATAAATTACCCCTTCTTAGTGCCCCCGTAGATGACTCCACATGCCAGTAATAAGACCCTATTACGTGCCAGTAATAAGACCCCCATTACGTGCCAGTAATAAGACCCCCATCATGTGCCAGTAATAAGCCCCCCATCATGTGCCAGTATTAGGTCCCCCCCATCATGTGCCAGTATTAGGTCCCCCCCATCATGTGCCAGTATTAGGTCCCCCCCATCATGTGCCAGTATTAAGCCCCCCCATCATGTGCCAGTATTAAGGCCCCCCCATCATGTGCCAGTATTAAGTCCCCCCATCATGTGCCATTATTAAGTAAGTACCCCCCCACCATGTGCCATTATTAAGTAAGTCCCCCCCAAAGTGCCATTATTAAGTAAGTCCCCCCAATGTGCCATTATTAAGTAAGCCCCCCCATCATGTGCCATTATTAAGTAAGTCCCCTCCAATGTGCCATTATTAAGTAAGCCTCCCCATCATTTGCCATTATTAAGTAAGTCCCCCCCCAATGTGCCATTATTAAGTAAGCCCCCCCATCATGTGCCATTATTAAGTAAGTCTCCCCCCCCCCCAAGTATCACTATTGTAAAAAAACAACAAAAAAAACCACATACTTACCTCAGTGTCAGCGATGCGATGCAGGCCTCTTCTGGCCTGTGTCCCACACTGTATGGCTCAGGCGGCGCGATGACATCATTGCGCCGCCTGCGCCGGCCTCTGATAGGCTGCCGGCCTAGTGCCTGCAGCCTATCAGAGCAAGGGGAAGGGACACGCCTCTCCCTCCCCTGCACCGCCGCTTAGTGATGGGAAGTTGGGATCTTTTAGGTGAATCGGTTCATTTGAATCAGCTCATTCAAATGAACCAATTCATGAATCGGATCTTCGGTTCACTTGGTGAGTCAGACTGCTGAGCTGACTCCAGTGGCGTACCGCCCATAGAGGCAGACCACGCCACTGCTATGGGGCCCGCGGCACTGGGGGGCCCGTAGCGCAGATAAGGCCCCGCCCACTCATGACCTGCAGCCGGCTATGCGGCTGCTTTTCTCCCCAGGGCCCCCCCCCCCCCATGTTTAGCTGAATCGCCTCTCAGAGGCGCGGCTAAGTCCTCAACACCCGCCCCCCTCCTCAGCGCCGCGCTCTGCAAACACCCGATCCTCCTCTCGTCGGCGTCCCAAATCCCGCGCAGGCGCAGTGCCGGCGATTGCCTGCGCCTGCGCTCTGATAATACGGCTGAGGGCAACAGCTTCAACATCGTCACTGGGCATGCGCCGAGCCCAGTGACGATGTTGAAGCTGTTGCCCTCAGCCGTATTATCAGAGCGCAGGCGCAGGCAATCGCCGGCACTGCGCCTGCGCGGGATTTGGGACGCCGACGAGAGGGGGATCGGGTGTTTGCAGAGCGCGGCGCTGAGGAGGGGGGCGGGTGTTGAGGACTTAGCCGCGCCTCTGGGAGGCGATTCAGCTAATCATGGAGGCGTTAGTAGTTTTCATATTTAGGCGGGCACGGCACTTCAGAGGGGCACCGTTCCTGGGCACCGTGGAGAAAGAAAAACGCCCCTCTGGGCTCCAGTCCTTACAGCGTCATTTGCATATCCTAAGAATCGATTTTTAGAAGAAAGGACAAGACTGACATGGAAAAGAAGAACACAGATGGAAAAAAGGTACTTTATTAAACATGGATCCATGAGTACCTTTTTTCCATCTGTCTTGTTCTTTGGATTGTGAGTCTTGTCATTTCTTCAAAAAATCGATTCTTATGATATGTAAATGACGCTGTAAGGAGCCCAGAGGGGCGTTATTCTTTCTCCACGGTGCCCAGGAACGCCCCTCTGAAGTGCCGTGCCCGGCTAAATTTGAAAACTAATAACGCCTCCAAGTTCATCTAAATCGCCTCCCAAATCCGATCCTCCTCTCGCTGGCATCCCAAATCCCGCGCAGGCGCAGTGCCGGCGATTGCCTGCGCTATGATAAGATGACTGACGGCACTGCGCCTGCGCGGGATTTGGGATGCCGGCGAGAGGAGGATCGGGGTGTTTGCCGCAGAGCGCGGCACTGAGGAGGGGGGGTGTTGAGCACTTAGCCGTGCCTCTGGGAGGCGATTTAGATGAACTTGGAGGCGTTATTAGTTTTCAAACTTAGCCGGGCACGGCACTTCAGAGGGGCGTTCCTGGGCACCGTGGAGAAAGAATAACGCCCCTCTGGGCTCCTTACAGCTTCATTTACATATCATAAGAATCGATTTTTTTAAGAAATGACAAGACTCACAATCAAAAGAACAAGACAGATGGAAAACAGGTACTCTGTTAAACATGGATTCATGAAAAAAAAATTGGGGGTAAATTGCTAGTGACAGATTCCCTTTAAGGCTACTTTCACACTTGCGTTCAGAGCGGATCCATCTGGTGTCTGCACAGACGGATCCGCACCTATAATGCAAACGCTTAGATCCGTTCAGAACGGATTCGTTTGCATTAACATGAACAAAAAAAACAAAACATTTTTTTTTTTGTTCATGATAGTGCAAACGGATCCGTTTTGACTTTACATTGAAAGTCAATGGGGGACGGATCCGTTTGAAAATTGAGCCATACTGTGTCAACTTCAAACGGATCCGTCCCCATTGACTTACATTGTAAGTCTGGACGGATCCGTTTGCCTCCGCACGGCCAGGCGGACACCCGAACGCTGCAAGCAGCGTTCAAGTGTCCGCCTGCTGAGCGGAGGACAGACGGAGCCATACTGATCTGCATTCTGAGCGGATCCGCATCCACTCAGAATGCATTAGGGCTGGACGGATCCGTTCGGTGCCGCTTGTGAGAGCCTTCAAACGGAACTCACAAGCAGAGACCCGAACGCAAGTGTGAAAGTAGCCTAACATGGCACCCCAAATAAGGAGACCTGCAGGCTGCAGCAGATATCCCATGTGACAGGTCACCCCCAGGAAACCCCTAACAGTTTCTGTAGGTCATGTATAAATTTATTTAATGGAGGGGTGGCATGGGAGGAGCAAAGTCAGGAAGTGGGAGGGGCCATGGTGGGTAGTGGGCGGGGTTAAGGGGCCCAATTCAGATTTTTGCTATGGGGCCCAGTGATTCCTATGTACGCCTCTGGCTGACTCGCAAGTGAACCGAAGACTCTAGGTGCCGGTGCGCATGCGTAGATCCTTGATACATTCTATTTACTCACTACTTGCTGAGCTGCTGACTCAGTGCAGTCTTCTCGTCTTCTTCAGCTCTCTCTGAACTCTGATTACTAGTATTGAGTGAGTCAGGAAGAGTGATTTATTATAGTAAAGGGAAGCTGAGGCTGACGCCGGACAGGAGGACTCAGGAGTCAGACAGGAGTCAGAAGCTGTCACTGTGGTGTGCAATGTGAATTGTTGTCTGTTGTGCATTGTTACCCACAGTGACAACAGTCTGACACTGACAGTACAATCCATAAAGGTGATGTGAACCCACCCTTAGGCCCCTTTCACACTTGCGTTGTCCGGATCCGGCATAGAGTTCCGTCGTCGGGGCTCTATGCCGGAAGAATCCTGATCAGTTTTATCCTAATGCATTCTGAATGGAGTGAACTCCGTTCAGGATGCATCAGGATGTCTTCAGTTCCGAAACGGAACGTTTTTTGGCCGGAGAAAATACCGCAGCATGCTGTACCTTTTGCTCCGGCCAAAAATCCTGAACACTTGCCGCAAGGCCGGATCCGGAATGAATGCCCATTGAAAGGCATTGATCCGGATCCGGCCTTAAGCTAAACGTCGTTTTGGCGCATTGCTGGATACGACGTTTAGCTTTTTCTCAATGGTTACCATGGCTGCCGGGATGCTAAAGTTCTGGCAGCCATGGTAAAGTGTAGCGGGGAGCGGGGGAGCCGTGTGGCTCCCGGGGCGCTCCAGAGTGACGTCAGGGCGCCCCACGCGCATGGATGACGTGATCGCATGTACACGTCATCCATGCGCATGGGGCGCTCTGACGTCACTCTGGAGCACCCCAGGAGCCGCACGGATGGTAAGTATACTGCTCCCCCGCTCCTACTATGGCAACCAGGACTTTAATAGCGTCCTGGCTGCCATAGTAACACTGAACGCAGTTTAAAGACGGATCCGTCTTCAAATGCTTTCAGTACACTTGCGTTTTTCCGGATCCGGCGTGTACCTCCGGCAAGTGGAGTACACGCAGGATCCGGACAACGCAAGTGTGAAAGGGCCCTTAGTTATATAGCTACTGAATGAGATTCCTTTAACATATATATCTCCTGAGAAGCCAATTTGATTCTAAAGGGTTAATTTAATTCAACCTGTAATCTAAACTCTTGTGTCATCTGTCACTTCTCCTGTCTGTTGCAACAAAAGCAGCCTCAGCCTCAGTGTAATGTAACCTGTTCTACCCTCTGACTCACGGCTCTTTTAACTTAATGAATCGAATGAGTCACAAACTAAGTCGGATCTTTAGATTCTTTTAACTTGTGACTCATTCGATTCATTTCTATTCTTAGACTCCCTGCACTTGTGTGACTCAGACTCAGAGCTGCTAGTGTGCTGTGCTTGCCCTGCCCCCTCAGCTCTGGTCGCTGATTGGTTGGTGGGCGGGGAGGGGTGGGGCTGGCAGAAGCCAGCTTCCACTCTGAGATCATATTACGCTCCTCCCCGTCCCTCCCTCAGGCTCCGGCTCCCTGAGTCCCTGCTGCCAGCAGGGTGAGGTGAGTGACTCTCTTTGACTGAGCTGAGCCGTTTCAAACGGTTCGGATCAGTCAAGTAAATGCCGCTGGCACAGGCAGTAGTAAGGAGATGAGCGCAATGGAAGCGCTCATCTCCCTGTGCCTGGCGGCGGCTCACTTGGGGGGGGGGGGGCGCATTTTAGTTGGGGAGGCACATGGGGGGGCCCAGCATGATGTAGGGGGGGCCGTGGCCCCCTCTTGCCCCCCCCCTGGCGACGCCACTGGCTGGATCCCCACTGTATCTCTTTATAGTCTATGGGTCCGGCGATGAACGGCAGTATCCGGCAGTGCTTGATCCAGTGAACTCCGTCAGGCTGTTTTCTGCCTGCTTGATCAGGTTACTCCACATGTGAACGTAGCCATACAGACAATTCAAGGGGGTAACTGCTTTTCATTCGAAACAAGGCCAAGTTCACACTTCCGTTATTTGGTCAGTTATTTTATATCAGTTATTGTGCGGGTCAACAGGGCTGGCCTTAGGTGTTCAGGCGCCCTGTGCGAGCTAATCTTGTGGCGCCTCCCTGTTCACCTAAACATACACAAAGAGGAAAACAATCTTTGTAACAGTTTTTTTTTTATTACAGATAATTTAAGTGCAAGTGAAAACAAGTACAATCATACCCAGTGTCACCCATAGCCAGTCTCCTGCCCCCCTTAATCATACCCTGTCACCTTTGCCCAGTCTCCTGCCCCCTTAATCATACCCAGTGTCACCCAGAGCCAGTCTCCTGCACCCTCAATTAGACCCTGACCCCCTTAAATTAAGGGTGACAGACACTGGGTATGATTACGGGTGCAGGGAACTAGATAAGAGTGACACTGGGTATGATTAAGGGGGAGGAGATGGCTTTGGTTGACACTGGGTATGATTAAGGGGGGCAGGGGACTGGGCAAAGGGGACAGGGTATGATTAAGAGGGGCAGGAGACTGGCTATGGGTGACGCTGGGTATGATTAAGGGCCTTAATCATACCCAGTGTCATCCTGAGCCAGTCCCCTGCCCCCCTTAATCATACCCTGTCACCTTTACCCAGTCCCCTGCCCTTCTTAATCATACCCAGTGTCACCCTTACCCAGTCCCCTGCCCCCTCAATTAGACCCTGCCCCCTTAATCATACCCAGTGTCACCCATAGCCAGTCCCCTGCTCCCCTTAATCATACCCTGTCACCTTTACCCAGTCTCCTGCCCCCTTAATCATACCCAGTGTCTGTCACCCTTATCCAGTCCCCTGCCCCTTAATCATACCCAGTGTCACCCTTATCCAGTCCCCTGCCCCCTTAATCATACCCAGTGTCTGTCACCCTTATCCAGTCCCCTGCCCCCCTTAATTAGACCCTGCCCCCATTTAATGAAAGAAATTTGGTTAAAAAAACAATAATACTCACTATTTGAAGTCTTCTGCTCCCTCCCTGTCTGCAGAGGCACCGGCCGCCGCTCTCACACATTGAGCGGATCCTTCCGTGGCTCTCTGTGAAGGCACAGCACTTGGACGCTGTGCCTGCTCCCCTAAGCCCCTCCTCCACGCTCCGGAACCTGGCAGCTGCAGCGGTTCAGCTTGCCCGGCTCGCCTCACACAATCTCGGCTAGGCTCGCCTCACACAATCTGTAAGTGACCAACTGCGAGCTGTGTCGGCCGCCGGGCGCCCCTGTTGCCATGGCGCCCTGTGCGGCCGCACAGCTCGCACACCCCAAAGGCCGGCCCTGCGGGTCAAAAACGGAGAACTAGAGGAAATATTTCCATTAGGGCTCATGCACACGAACGTATTTTCTTTCCGTGTCCGTTCCATTCTTTTTGCGGACCGTATGCGGAACCATTCATTTCAATGGGTCCGTAAAAAACAGAAGTTACTCCGTGTGCCTTCCGTTTCCGTATGTCTGTATGTCCACTCCGCAAAAAATTTGAACATGTCCTATTATTGTCCTCATTATGGACAAGGATAGTACTGTTCTATTGGGGGCCAGCTGTTCCGTTCCGCAAAATACAAAATGCACACAAACATCATCTGTATTTTTTGCAGATCCGTTTTTGGCGGACCGCAAAATACATACGGTCGTCTGCATGAGCCCTAATACCGTAACTCTGAGTAGGCTTTACTACTGACTTTGGTTCACAATAACTGATTGAAATTAACCAAATAACTGAAGGCCTCATGCACACGACCGTTGTTGTGTCCGTTGTTCCGTTTTCTGTGATTTTCTGCGGACCCATTGACTTTCAATGGGTCCGTGGAAAACTCGGCTAATGGACCGTTTGTCATCCGCGTCCGTGATCCGTGTTTCCAGTCCGTGAAAAAAATATGACCTATCTTATTTTTTTCATGGACAACGGTTCGAGGACCCATTCAAGTCAATGGGTCCGTGAAAAAACACAGGATGCACACAAGATTGTCATCCGCGTCCGCCCATCTGCGTCCGTTTTTTTCCTATCATTTGCATGGCAAACTAAACTTAGATTTTTTTGTACTTTTCTTCATGTTTGGCGATCCTCCAAAAATAAAGGAGGACACACGGAAACAAAAACGGACACGGATCACGGAACAACGGAACCCCTTTTTGCAGACCGCAAAAAAATACTGTCGTGTGCATGAGGCCTAAGGGTGGGTTCACATAAACGTTATGAATTCTGTTATTGCTTTCCGTTATAACATGGTTATAACGGACAATAATGGAATTCATAAGACGGAATTCAAAACAGAAACCATTAGAGGCATTCCGTTTTGATCCTTCATAATAGAGGTCTATGGGCAAGCATAACGGATCTATCTGGCTGTTTTTTGTTATGCAGGATGGAAAAGAAAGTCCGTTCTGAATTCCGTCTTACAAATTCCGTTATTTTCCATTATAACTGTGTTATAACAGAAAGCAATAACGGAATTCATAACGCTGATGTGAACCCACCCTAAGCGATGTATGGAGACTTATTTTCAGGCAATGCTTTTTGGGGGAAAATCTGCAAATTGTAAAAAAATAAAAATATTATGTATAATATAATGTGTTAATAGGAATGCAAATCCACACTTAACTTTTAGGAATTTCTTGCAAACTGGCAAATGCATCTGCTACAATTCCAAGTCAGACTCCTTCCTTACCCTTCGCACAGATTGTTTTTCTCCACATTGCTACTAGCTTTAAGTGGCAGATTAGAAGTGACACAGCCAAAAAATCTCTAATGATAGATTAAAATCCCCACATTTCTCTCGTGACAGGTGTCATTTTTAAACGGTGATTGGGGTTCCCAGAGATAAAAGTGATTGCCCAACCATAGCAAGACACTGCTTCATTACCTCCCCAGCAGGTGGTCAAAGCAGCAGACACCATCTTTTTCTCTACCTCATTAGTTATTTTCCAAGGATAATGAGAGAATGTTGCAGACAGACGCTCTGTGTGTTGGAAAATGTCTTCTCGCTGACAGCAGCAGAGGAACCTCTTGATCACACCTGAAGAAAATAACGTGTTTCCCACCGTATTACAATGTTCTTGAAAAGATGCTTAAAGTAGTGGGGGCCTAGAGACTGAAATCCTGTACATAATGCATCATTAGTGATGTGCCGCTACAAAGTGTGAGAGGGAACTGCTGCCGAGACTCCACTCAGAACTCAACCTCAGGGAGTTATTTCACTGTAGAAAATATAATGCATTAGTGGTGAAATAAATGCCCGACCCATTTAAAATTCTGTGCAGGCCGTTGAGTTATTTGTTGGATTGTTCTGCAAAGGAATACATTTATTTTTGGAAATTCCTCATAATGCAGTTTGCTAATACAATATCAAACGTGACTCCTGAGCTTCCGATTAAATTATTTACATCTAGTGCTATTCCCAGTTACATATAATCACAGATCTATATTGAAATCTAAATAACACATGCAGTTCCCACGGAAAAGGGTATTTGCAAACTGTACTTATTGTGCAATGTTATTTAATGCTTTGTAATGTACCAGCATATCTCTGTATGGATCAGTCAGGGTTAATGATCCTGACTTACCTGTAGGAAGTTAGGTGTAGAACTTAGGTCCGCCCCTAGTTCAGTTAGTAGGATGTTTGCTGACGAAGAGAGAGGAGCTAAATGTGCTCACTCCTCAGAAGACTAGTCCTGAGTCCTAGAGAATCACTATCTCCAAGATACTTTTTTTTAAATCAAAAAAGCCATCTCTACTTTACGGTAGTCAAGAGAGAGAATGAAAGAATTAGAAGGTCCAGAATCTGCAAGGCTGGACACTGGAGTCAGTCAGTAAGGTATTTGCTATTTACTGCAGTGAGAGGGACTTTGTGAAAACACCCTTCACACTTGGACATGGTCCCTGGAAAGAGACTCTGGAGAGATAGAGGGAAAGAGTACCACAATCTCCATCCTGGCCTATATTCAAACTTTGGTATCTGGGAAGATTTGAACTGTCAGTTGTTTGGAACAGTGTTTTTATACAGTTGGATGTACTACAACTCTCATTCTGCACTAGTAAAGAGAGACTTGTTTATTTTCTACAACTGGCCTGGTTACTGACTCCAGCACCATACGTTGGCCACAGCACCTACATCTTTTACCTTGCACCAACAAAACACTTACACCCAAATAACATCAAGGGCACCCTGACTAGCATCAGACAGGAGCCCCAACATCAGAGTTTGCTCAGAGGAATAGTGTGAAAATAGCTGATAGGTTTACATATGCAGCAAACAACTCCGGTAGTCTATTCTGGCAGAGGAACAGACTACCAGAATTTAGCGTATGTAAATAGCTGGATACCAGTGGCGGATTATAATAGGGTCATTCGGGTCGGTAGCCCCGGGCCCGGCATCCCTGGGGCGCCCAACACCGACCCGAACGCCCACATACTGCGGCGGGGAATGGGAGCCTGAGGCTGGAGCCATCACGCGCCTGTGTCGGGAGGGACGCAGGACAATGAAGAATGCGCGCCGTCCTCACCATGCCGGACACAGGTAAGTATAGCTTATAATTATTTTTTTTGTTTCTGTGTGTGCCAACTTTGGGGGGCAGAAGAGGACATGGGGCAGTGTGGTAGCAAATCAGTTTGGGGGGGCAGATTATTAAATGGGGGGAAATCACTTCATGTGGGGCAGACTATTACTTGGGGGCAAATTACTTCATGGGGCAGTGTGGGGGCAAATCAATTCAGGGGGTGCAGTGTGGGGGCAAATTCGTCATGGTGGGCAGTGTGGGGCCAAATTACTTCAGGCATGCAGTGTGGGGGTAAAATACTTCATGGGGCAGTGTGGGGAAAAATTACTTCAGGGGGTGCAGTGTGGGAAAAAATTACTTTATGGGGGCGCCAGTCCGGGGGCAAATTATTTCATGGCAGTGCAGTGTGGGGGCAAAATACTTCATGGAGCAGTGTGGGGGCAAATAACTTCATGGGGTGCAATGTGGGGGCAAATTATTTCATGGGAGTGCAGTGTGGGGGCAAATTATTTCATGGGAGTGCAGTGTGGGGGCAAATTATTTCATGGGAGTGCAGTGTGAGGGCAAATTATTTCATGGGAGTGCAGTGTGAGGGCAAATTACTATATGTGGGAAGTGTGGGGGAAATTACTATATAGGGGTAGTGTGGGGGAATTACTATATGGAGCAGTGAGGGGAAAATTACTATATGGGGCAGTGGGGGGGGGGGGGGAAATTACTATATGGGGCCAGTGTGGGGGAAATTACTATATGGGGCCAGTGTGGGGGGAAATTACTATATGGGGCCAGTGTGGGGGAAAATTACTATATGGGGCCAGTGTGGGGGAAATTACTTTATGGGGCCAGTGTGGAAGAAATTACTATATGGGGCCAGTGTGGAGGAAATTACTATATGGGTGTAGTGTGGGGGGAATTACTATATGGGGGTAGTGGGGGGAATTACTATATGGGGGTAGTGGGGGAAATTACTATATGGGGGTAGTGTGGGGGAAATTACTATATGGGGGTAGTGTGGGGGGAATTACTATAAGGGGCAGTGTGGGGGGAATTGCTATATGGGGCAGTGTGGGGGAATTGCTATATGGGGCAGTGTGGGGGGATTACTATATGGGGGTAGTGTGGGGGAAATTGCTATATGGGGGCAGTGTTGGGGGAATTACTATATGGGGTAGTGGGGGAAATTACTATATGGGGGTAGTGTGGGGGGAATTACTATATGGGGCAGTGTAGGGGGAATTACTATATGGGGCAGTGTAGGGGGAATTACTATATGGGAGCAGTGTGGGGGAAATTACTATATGGGGGTAGTGTAGGGGCGTTTCTATTAGGGGACATTATTTTTGGGGACACTATACAGTCATTATTACCTGGAGCACAATATAGGGTGTTATTATTACTGGGGGCACTCTAGGGGACATTATAATTGCTGTAGACACTATAGGGACCTTTGGGGTAATTTATCAAACTGGTGTAAAGTAGAACTGGCTTAGTTGCCCATAGTAACAGATTTCACCTTTCATTTGTCACAGCCCCTTTGGAAAATTAAAGGTGGAATCTATGGGCACCTAAGCCAGTTGCACTTTAGACCAGTTTGATAAATTACCCCAATTATGAGAAATCTAACGTGTCTGTGTAACAAGCTCTGTAGAGACGATATGCGGCTGAAAGAATTTGTTATGGCGTTCTGGGTCAAATGGAGGAGAAGAGGAAAGAGAAGATCTACATGACAGGAGATGTCACTGGATGTAACAGGTATGTGATGTTGTATTCCCCTATATGTAGAGCTGGCTCACTACTGTGACCTGTGTCTCATCTTCTCCTCCAAGTCTTTTTTTTATCATAATTGTATGTATTTTAAATTTGGTAACTAACATTTTAATTTGTCACCCGCAGTCCTCTGTAACAGCCCAGATAACAGTGATAACTTTCTGTGTACAGATAATGTAGTAGATGTTACCTGCAGTCCTATGTAACACCCCACATAACACAATAGTTCACTGTGTTATGTGGGGTGTTACATAGGACTGCAGGTAACATCTATAAAATCTGTACTCAGAGAGTTATGAGATGGTGGGGGTCTGACTCCTGGCACCCCCACCAATCAGCTGTTTGAGGAGACTGTGATGTTAAAGTGAGCCAGCATCCTCCGGTAGTGCAGCAGCACATTTGGTGAGATCAAGCCATCGCCTTCCAAGTTCCTCACAGAGCGGCACCAGTTTGAAAAAGGCCGTGTTGGCCGAAACGTCACATCTAAGCAACATAATAATTAAAAATCACTATTCAAGAAGATTTACTTATGTCACTGGAGTTATTTTGAGCTACATTTAACGGGGTAGGAACCCTACTTCCAGGGACGAGGCTCAGCATCTGCTGACTGCATCCAAGCTACTGTTTACACTATAATAATTCAATCATTTTCTTTTTAGCATGGCATTGTGTAAACCTTCCTGTGTAGCTGATTTGGGTACTTGAAACTGTGATCACAAATTTTCTGCCATACTAGAAATTTTTATAAGATCATGAAATTGTGTTGTCTGAATAACTAGATAGTCCTGAAAGGAAGCAGGATTGCTGGACATAAAAAAACACCCAACTGGATATTTCCAAGTACCACCTATGTGACCTTGATGGAGTTTACATACCAAAATGGAATACCAGTTCCACCTATACTCTTTGTATGCCAGTCCTTAACAATCACATTGCCATGTTGTATGCATTAACACAGCATGTAAAGTAACTCACTGGGCACATCGCCATATTATGGCTCTGTACTCCATGTATGGGCCTTTGTAGCACTTCTGTGTGCCTCCAGTATGCATACAAAGTTTTGTTTAGTTAAAGGGGTTATATCCCCTTCTCCACCCAGGCAGCCCCATCTGAGTTAAGCATCTGAGCATTTCATGCTGTATAGCACTGGGGAAAGGGCTTTTCTGTAAACTGCTAGGCAGAGGCTTCCGCCTAGCAATGTTCCCAGTGATGTCACCAGCACTAATGGGCAGGCTTTAGCCCTGCTCTAGCTGCTTTACAGGCTAGGGTAGTGCTAAAGCCTGGCCATTAGTGCCGATGATGTCACCAGGCCCACTGCTAGGCGGAAGCCTCCGCCTAGTTTACCCATGGAGAGCCCAGTCACTGGATTTAGGCCTCATGCACATGACCGTATGTAGTTTGCAGTCCGCAAAAATCCTATCCTCAAAAAATATGGATGACGTCCATGTGCATTCCATATTTTGCGGACAATAATAGGACATGTTCTACTTATTTGCGGAACGGAAATACGGACATACAGAAACTAAATGCACACGGAGTCACTTCAGTTTTTTTTTTTGCGGATCCATTGAAATGAATGGTTCCATATACGGTCCGCAAAAAAACGGAACGTGTGCAAGAGGCCTTACTGAAAAAGCCCTGGTCTGTGGTCTGTATTTAAAGGGAGCGTGTCATGTGGATATTTGATTATAATCTAACTAATTATATACAATCATTAACTACTAAAAAGTACCTTAGATGTATTCACTTACTGGTGTGACAGATGGGTACCTCATAATATACACACAAATATGCCACATACTCAGTGGCGTAACTACCGGGGAAGCAGCTGCTTCGGGGCCTGGGCTGCCAAGGGGGCCCGGCGCCCCGGCAGCGTGTATTTATTTTCAAGTTAGTTAAATATCGTGTTCAGGGCCCCTTCACAGCAGCAGCCGCTAATGTGATCTAATCTTACTGTCTGCTAAAGTCTCCAGGTGTGTCTGGGATTCGAACCCACAACCTCCAATGTATCAGTGGTAAAGCATTAACCCACACAGCCATAAAGGCTGCATTACAACTGAAAAAATATGAGACTTCTACTGTTATAGCTGGTTAAGTGTACATCTATACACATGACAGCTGCCCCAACACACCTAGCACTGCTATATCTGTATATGACAGCTGTCCCAGCACACTCAGCTCTGCTATATCTCTATATATGAGCAGCTGTCATGTGTATAGATGTACACTTAGCCAGCTATAACAGTAGAAGTCTCATATTTTCTCAGTCCTCAGCAAGGCAGCTGGTATGGTCTTGTGGTTAGCTGCTTTGCCTCTGAAGCAGAAGGTCGTGGGATCTGAACATTTCTGAACTACAAGCACTGACTCCATATATGGACATACAAGGCGGGACACAGGAAGAGGCTGACATGGAGGTAAGAAGAAGTGTTTATTATTATTTTTTTAATACCCGACTGTTACTGCCATGGGGGAGCGGGAGGCACCTGATACTGGCACCTGATACTGGCACCTGGGATGGGGGGGAGCGGGAGGCACTTGATATTGGCACATGGGGGAGGGGGGTTGGCACCTGATACTGGCACATGGGGGAAAGGCACCTGATACTGGCACATTGGGGGGGGGGGGGAGGGGGTTGGCACCTGATACTGGCACATGGGGGGGGGGGAGGGAGAGAGGCACTTGATACTGGCACTTTTTTTGTGTGTGGGGGGGGAGATGGCACTATGATACTGGGACATGGGGGGGGGGGGAGGCACCTGATACTGGCACCTGGGGGGGGAGGGGGGGTTGGCACCTTATACTGGCACATGGGGGGGGGAGAGGCACCTGATACTGGCACATGGGGAGGGGGGAGGGAGAGAGGCACTTGATACTGGCACTTTTTTGTGGGGGGGGTGGCACTATGATACTAGGACATGGGGGGAGGAGAGAGACACCTGATACTGGCATGTGGGGGGGGGGTTGGCACTATGATACTGGCACATTGGGGGAGAGAGGCACTTGATACTGGCACTTTTTTGGGGGGGAGATGGCACTATGATAATGGGACATGGGGGGAAGAGAGATCCACTTGATACTGGCACATGGGGAGGGGTTTGGCACTATGATACTGGCACATGGGGGGTGGGAAGGAGAGAGGCACTTGATACTGGCACATGGGGGGGTTGGCACCCGATACTGGCACATGGGGGTGGGGAGGGAGAGAGGCACTTGATACTGGCACTTTTTTTTGTGTGTGGGTGGGTGGCACTATGATACTGGGACATGGGGGGGGGGAGGCACCTGATACTGGCACCTGGGGTGGGGGAGGGGGGGGGTTGGCACCTGATACTGGCACATGGGGGGGGGAAAGGCACCTGATACTGGCACATGGTAAGGGGGGAGGGAGAGAGGCACTTGATACTGGCACATGGGGAGGGGGAGGAGAGAGGCACTATTTTGTGTGGGGGGGGGGAGATGGCACTATGATACTGGGACATGGGGGGAGGAGAGAGGCACTTGATACTGGCATGTGGGGGGGTTGGCACTATGATACTGGCACATGGGGGGGGAGAGAGAGGCACTTGATACTGGCACATGGGGAGGGGGAGGAGAGAGGCACTATTTTGTGGGGGGGGGGGAGATGGCACTATGATACTGGGACATGGGGGGGAGGAGAGAGGCACTTGATACTGGCATGTGGGGGGGTTGGCACTATGATACTGGCACATGGGGGGGAGAGAGGCACTTGATACTGGCACTTTTTTGGGGGGGAGATGGCACTATGATAATGGGACATGGGGGGGAAGAGAGAGGCACTTGATACTGGCACATGGGGGGGGGGTTTGACACTATGATACTGGCACATGGGGGGTGGGAAGGAGAGAAGCACTTGATACTGGCACATGGGGGGCAGATGGCACTATGATACTGGGACATGTGGGGGGGGGGAGAGGCACTTGATACTGGCACATGATGGGGGGCATCTATGGGGACACTTACTGGCACATTATTAAGGGAAACACTAGGCCGGCAGCCTATCAGAGGCCGGACACTGAGGGGCATCTACTGGGGCACTATATATGGGGCATTTTATACTGGTACATTATGGGGGGCACTAGCAGGAAGGGGGGAGAGGAGCACTATGGGGGAATTTACTGGGGCACTATATAGGGGTATTTTATACTGGCACATTATGGGGGCACTATGGGGACATTAGCTCAACTGGGGGCATTACAAGGGGGTATTTTTGCACTGTCACATTATAAGGAGAATTATTACTACTGGGTGGGCATTATGGTGGGCTTTATTACTCCCCCATGGTATGACCCCCTAGTAGTAGCACTAGCCTCTCCCTGCTCTGCTATCCCTCTGCCCCTTTTCAAAATCCTTATTATGAAATCTTTCTCATTAGGATAAAACACATCAGCTCCGCTGAGCCCCCGGCCGAAGTGTGGAAGTGGTGTCCGAGATCCCCAAGGGCCAAGCCAAGTAATTGTAAGTCTCATGTGAAATATGTTTATGTTATACACATATAGCATACACTGTGCCCCACAATGTACAGTATACCGCTACACTGTGCCCCACAATGTACAGTATACCTCTATACTGTGCCCCACAATATACAGTATACCTCTACACTGTGCCCCACAATGTACAGTATACCTCTATACTGTGCCCCACAATGTACAATATACCTCTACACTGTGCCCCACAATGTACAGTATACCGCTACACTGTGCCACACAATATACAGTATACCGCTACACTGTGCTCCACAATATACAGTATACCGCTACACTGTGCCAAAGGAGTGGGGTTTACACAGGAGGAGGGAGGTGCGAAGTGCGCTGAGGGGGGCCCTTACAAATATTTGCTGTGGGGCCCAGTCACTTCTAGTTACGCCCCTGCACATACCACATGCTAATGAGCTGATTTGAGTCCAGCGTGATGTCATTGAGTCCAGCGTATATTTAATTCAGAGCTATAGCCATTCCCCTGCCCACCTGCTGCTGAGTCATATGGAAAATAACTGTCAATCAGCAGCAAGTGGGCGGGGAGAGTCAGGAGCTCATGAATATTCAGGACTCATCATTAGGAGCTGGAGCTTTTCAATGCAAGATGTTGGCAGATTAACTGTGTCAATTAAAGAAAGTGACCCAGCATTTTGCTAAGAGAATCAGTCACTTATTTATGTTGCCCTTAGTTAGGACACCATAAAACTGGTGACAGGTTCCCTTTAAGAGCTAAAAGTGAGATTACACCTGGCTCATTTACTATGGCTTATTTACTATGTGCAACTTTTGCAAAAATCTACACCCGGCAGCCCCTCTGGTATACTTTTACACATAAAGGTGTAAACCACATTGCACTCACTCCAAATATATTATTGCTGTGTCCCATTTCATAAATTTGGTGCAAACACACTATGCACAACTAGACTTAAGATACATTTCCCCCTTAATATCCATTGGCCGACAGCTATATCTCCTGACTCTGCCAAACACATACACATTAGGTTCGGCGAAAGTGTATCTGTAGTTGATGTGGAGAGGGGTAACAGCCACTGCGAAACACCTCTGGCGGCAGCTTGGGAGAGCTAAAGGATCAGGGTGTAACTACTCACTTCGCCCAATCCTTCTCCCCCTGACATCATCTGTCAGGAGAGAATTGGGAGGTTGTGGGTTTGGTCAACAATACACTAATGTACATGGGGGCCTCAGCAGTCATCAGAGTGTCATTCACAGATGTATCAACACAAAACCAAAAGTTTGTAGACAAGTCCCTTCATCAGCTGTGAACAAAGACATCTGCTTCCTACCTGCCTTCCTGACCCTTAATGGAGTCTTAATTAGACTTCTGGTAACGATTTGTGAGCAGGAGGATCGGAGCTGACGGTTACCTCACCCACATTTCAAGGAGGATCAGAACTGACGGTTACCTCACCCACATTTCACTCTTCTTTCACCTTCTTTACTTCATTTGCGGTTATATGTAGAATTTATAAAAAATGGGCCCTTTATTTTTTATCGTATTTCATCTTTTATACTGGTGCTACCTCCTGTTTCTCAGGCAAAGAGATAAACACAGATAAAGCTGAAAATTAAATATAAACTGCAATCTCCTTTGGCTTTTATGAGGGTCGACCACACGGCGAAGTCGTGAGTCGTTTGGGATGCAGCCGTGCTGTTGTCGCGTACCAAGGCAGTCGTATAGGCCGCAGCTGCCGCTAATTAAACTAATGAGACCACACTGTTCACTGGGTATGTATTGTTAATGGCCATATGGTATTGAAATAACTTTTGCACCACAATCTGTGTCAGAAATACACCTAATATAATAACCCTCATAGTTTGCACTAACTTGAGGTACAGAACTGTGTGCCAGACACTTTGTTAAAGGCCCTGTCTATTTTAGAGAAGCCATTTTCAATTATCCAATTAGGGAATTCTGAGTTACAGCAGTTGAGGGAAGTTCCTCACTTGTAAATGCCATTGATAAGCCAGAACAGAAAACACTTGGTACTAGGTACTGCAGGGGAACACGGTTTTTGGCTTAGTTCGGGGGATAAAAACTATTTTCCAAATTGGTGAACCCTAAAGAGCAAAATAATGTAAAATGGCCCTGCTGTAACGGGGCGCCGAAGGCACACTCGTTCTCCCATCAGCCGCAGACCTGCTGCTTAGCTTAGCGAGGATCTGTGTTCAGCCTCGTTCCCAGGGCGGCTCCCTGCTCCTAGGTCTGCCTTGAGTGCCGAGCTGATCACTCGGTGCTGGACTTGTTTGTCTATCGGTCATGTGACGCTGGCCACGTCACATGACCCTCACACCCCACTATAAATACAGGCAACCTGCTGGCTACAGGTTGCCTGTGAGTTTGGTCCCTTAGGTTGTGTATTATTATTGTTACTTAGCTTACCTTTGGATTTGACCCTTGTTCTGCTTCCTGACACCTCTTCTTCTGCCTGCTCCCTGAACCTTCACGCTACCTCTTGGATTTTGACCTCGGCTTGCTTTTGGATTTTGTCTTTGCCTCTTCTCTTGAACTGACGTGACCTCCCGGACTGACCCCGGCTAGTTGACCCTTCTCGCCCTTTCGTTTTGGTGGTACCTTCATTGTTCCACCTCTCTGTCCGCTCTAGTGCTACCTCTCATTGGCTGTCCGCTTCCCTGCTGTCTCCATCTCCCTGCTTGCACTTACTCAGGTCAGGGACTGTCGCCCAATTGCGCCCCGTCACCTAGGGCGGGTGGTGCAAGTAGGCAGGGACAGGGGACCGGGTGGCAGCTCAGGGGGTGCACCTCCGCTCTATCTTTATACCCGCGACTCTACCTGCATTGTGTGTGTGTGTGTATGTATATATATATACATACATAAATATATAGAGAGAGAGAGAGAGAACTTTTTTGGTTATTCTTGTAAGAAAACAATATGATGGGAGGAATGCTATTTTTTTAAATGTGTTTTTGGACTATTTCCTGTATGTGGAGCATTAGTGAAGAGCATTACATTTCTGACCCTTTGTCTGCAGGATCAGAGATATGAGGGATTCGCTAATATTCCTGATTATTGGGTGTAAGACAAAAAAAAATTTATTTTTATTTTATTTTGCACTATTATCCACAATCCACCGTAAATGATAGTAACTTGAAATGCACTGTGCAATAATAAAGGTTGTAAATAAAAGTAAAGGGTTGGAGAAAAGCTGTGTACACTGTTCTGCACCAAACTCCAACCTGGAAATTATTTTGGGGAGGAGGAATGAAAATGCAGACCCATGCATGCAATATTTCTTCCCCTAGACCTCTACCCACCTCCACTGTACTTTAAGTCTGGATCTCAGCTTTGCTATTTTCTCGATATACATTAAAGACAAAGGGGGACACTTATCAAATCTGCTATGCCAGTTTTGCGGTGTAAAAATGTTACTTTTGAAAACGTTGCAAAAAAAGTTGCTGCCAGTCGCAACTCCACTCCAAGTAACCAGGGCATACCTTCACTAAAATAGGTGCAACAACTTTACACTTGCGTGGAGTTTATAAAAACTGTGCACCACGTTCATTAATTTGGCACAAATTAGCATAGCAACTCCAATCTTAAAACTAACTTCAAATACATCCACAATGATAAATTTCACCCAAAGACTTCACCAGTAATATGGAAAGGTTTAGAGGTTTGCAGGTACGTAGACTTTGAGCAGGTTGAACTTAACCAAAACAAATTGCAACTTGTGTAAGGATAAAGAAGTGTTAAAGTAGCACCGAAAAGGTTTCTTGGTTAGACGTTTAGACCTAGGCCTCTTGCACACGACCGTATGTATGTTGCGGTCCACAAAAATTGATCCGCAAAAAATACGGATGACGTCCATGTGCATTCCGTATTTTGCAGAAGGGAACAGATGGCCCCTAATAGAACAGTACTATCCTTGTCCGTTATGCGGACAATAATAGGACATGTTCTATCTCTTAGCGGAACAGATATACGGAAACGGAATACAAATGGAGTACCTTCTGTTTTTTTTGCGGACCCATTGAAAAGAATGGTTCCACATACGGTCCACAAAAGAAATGGAACACGGAAAGAAAATACGTTTGTGTGCAAGAGGCCTTAGGTAACTGGTTCCTCCCGAAACCAGCTGGTATCTCAGGGGAACCACTGTGTAGTCATTCTTTTCCCTGCAGCATTGTTTTAGGATAAGTGTGGAACAAGGTGACAATGGAATCCATTGTTTTCAGTGGACATCAGTCCTTGTCTGCATCAGATTGTCATTCCCTTAGTGTACATGGAAAGGGATAACCTAAACCAGACCACCCTTTTTATGTTAATGTCTTTCTCTAAGTCTTTGCATTAACCATGTCTATATAGCCCTCTCCTGTATTATATATGTTAGTGTAATGCAATTGTGTGTACATTTCTATGTGTTTTCTCACCAGGTGCATGCTGGCTGGGTGCAGTAGTGCACCACCAAACTGCCAGCATTAGTTGTATCATACCTTTTCAAGGGTTGTGTCTGGTATTACAGATGAGAGCTCATTTGAAGTAAATGGAGCAGAACTACAATATCACACACAACCACTGGACAGATATGGTGTTTTTAAATCCTTGACAACTTCTTTAAATGGCACCTAAACCATTGTAATGAAAAAAAGAAAAGAAAAAAAGCACAAAGGGGCAGAAGCACGGCTCTGCTCTGCTGTCTGAGCATGTGGAATATGGATCTCATATATTTCCCATGCATCCATATCATATCTTACTAGGCCAGGGATGTCACATTCATTGGTCACATGTTCAAGTGAATTGGATTAAGCTGTAATACCAAGTACTGCCACTATACAATGTTAGTAAGCTGCGAGGAGGCCACTCCTCTATGCCGGGAGTCAGACCATCAGTATTAAACTCATCAAATACCCCTTTAAGAAACTTCTTATTGTACATTTTTGCAATGTTGCTCTGTGTTTCTATGTCTATATTGTAGTACTTGTTTGAGATCTTTGAAATAAAATTCCATCTTTCACAATTCACATTTTAAATCTGCTCCAATTTGAATGGTTTTCCGTGTCTTAAAAGTGAATAAATCAGACTTTAGTCATATTTTTGTAAATCAGACTTTGTAATTTGTTTCATGTATAAGGATGATGCAATTTTGCAATCTTAAGGGGTTGTCCATTTTTTCATATTGATGACCTATAATAATAATAATATTTATACAGCGCCACCATATTCTGCAGCGCTTTACAAATTCATAGGGTTCATGTACAAAACAAAAGTAACTGGCTAATATACAACTGAAACTCTAGGAGCCAGGGCCCTGCTCGCAAGAGCTTACAATCTATAAGGAATTCTGGGTGACACATAAGGTAGTTAAATGTGATAAGTAGGATTCGAGCCATTATTGAACTGACAGGACTGGTGCCAGCCAATCTGCTTCGGGTTTGGCACTGTTAGAGGATCAAGTTTAGGACAGAGGAGTTGAGGGGGAGAGGTTTAGTCGGGGAAAAGTCATTTTAGTTAGCTTGATAAGCCTGCCTGAAAAGATGTGTTTTTAAGGCACGTTTGAAGGTGGAGAAGTTGTGAATTGACCTAATATGCCAGGGAAGAGTATTCCAGAGAGTAGGTGCAGTTCAAGAAAAGTCTTGAGATGGGAATAAGAGGTACAAATTATGGAGGTTATTAATCTTAGGTCACTAACAGAACAGAGAACACAAGTAGGGTGGTAGATGGAGATTAAGGAGGAGATATATGGAGGTGCAGCACTGTAGAGAGCTTTGTGGGTGAGGGTGAGAAGTTTGAACTGTATTCTGTGGTGGGTGGGCAACCAGTGAAGTGACTGGCACAGACTAGTAGCATCAGTGTAGCGGTTGGATGGCTAGATGATCCTGGCTGCAGCATTTAGGACAGACTGAAGGGGGGAGAGTTTAGTGAGAGGGAGACTGAATAGTAATGTGTTGCAGTAGTCAAGACGAGAATGAATGAAGGCAACAACAAGAGTTTTTTCCATTTCCACTGTAAGAAAAGGGTGGATTCTGGCGATATTCTTGAGGTGCTGACGACAAGAGCATGTAAGTGATTGAACATGGGGAACAAAGGAAAGTTTAGAGTCAAATGTGGCCCCAGGACAGAGGGCATGTTGCACAGGAGTTATGATAGTGCTGCAGACCGAAATTAAAATATAAAGTTTTGGTTGGTTAGTTAATTGGGGAAAGACAAGAAGTTTAGTTTTTGATACAGAGAGAATATGATGTTAGAGACATCTGCCAGACAATTACTGGTGTTTTGGAGTAAAGCAGGGTTGATGTCAGGGGATGAAGTGTATAGTTGGGTGTCGTCAGCATAGAGATGGTATCAAAAGCCAAATCTACTGATAGTCTGTCCGATGGGGGCTGTATAGAGGGAGAAAAGTAGAGGACCTAGAACTGAGCCCCGAGGAACGCCAACAGCAAGAGGAAGAGGAGAAGAAGAAGAGCCAGCGAATGATACATTAAAGAAGTGGCCAGAGAGATAGGAAGAGAACCAAGAGAGAGCAGTGTCCTTAAGGCCAATTGAGTGGAGCATGGTGAGGAGGAGTTTATGGTCTATGGTATCAAACGCTGCACAGAGATCCAGCAGAATCAGTAGAGAATAATCACCATTTCTTTTTGCTGTTAGGAGATCGTTAGACACTTTAGTAAGGGCAGTTTCTGTAGAGTGAAGAGGGAGAAAGGCAGATTGTAAGGGATCAAGAAGAGAGTTTGCAGAGAGATAGCTTATTAAGCGAGAGTAGACAAGACGTTCAAGGAGTTTAGAGATGAAGGGGAGGTTAGAAACAGGTCGGTAATTAGCAGCACAGGTTGGGTCAAGAGATGGTTTCTTTAGTAGTGGGGTTATAACAGAGTGTTTGAAAGAGGAGGAAAAGATACCAGAAGAAAGAGAGGTAAAAAATTGTAGTTAGGTGAGTGATGACAGTCGGGGAGAGGGACTGGAGGAGGGTTGATGGAATAGGATCACTTCTACAGGTTGTGGGTCGAGAAGAAGAGAGAAGCCTGGAGACTTCTTCCTCTGTTATATGGTCAAAAGAAGAGAGAGAGCATGTGGAGGAATGAGAGGGAGGAGGATTGAAATTATTTGGGGACTGGGAGATTATTTCCTGCCGGATACTGCCAATCTTGTCTCTGAAGTAAGTGGCCATGCCATCAGAGCCGAGGTCAGTGACAGGTTCTGGAACTTTAGGGCTTAGAAGGGAATGAAAAGTGTCAAATAATTATTTTGGGTTATTTGAGAGTGAGGAGATGAGAGAGGTGAAATACTTTTGTTTGGCAATGTTGAGAGCCGAATTGTATGTTTTGAGCATAAATTTAAAGTGGAGGAAGTCTGGAGGAAGATATTCACGATTTTCTCCATAATCGTTATGCATATCTGGAGCAGCGCTAGAGAAAACGTGTTTCAGAATGTGTGCCAGGGTTGCCGTGTTCTGTGTCAGTGTACTGTAAAAAAACATTTCCTGAAGTCGGGTTCGGTCCCAAGTGGTACCTTGGAACCAAACCCGAGTTCTCAGATTTTTTTTTTTTTTACAGTACAAATGAATTTATGAAGTTATTACCCGAAGTCTAGCGAGACTACGTGAAGCAATAACTTCGGCTCATCTGAGCCAATACATTCTAATACTGTACGGCGCTCCTGCTTCGTACAGTATTAGAACAAAGTTTTATGCGAAACGACTTTGGATGTTTCATCTGAAGTCGATTCGCTCATTCCCTCATCCCTACATTCCCTCATCCCTTACATTCTATGAAGAAATGGGGGTCACACAAAAGGTAGTGTGATATGTAGTAGTCAAGCCATTTTTGTACTGAAAGCAGTGGTGCCGGACGATCTGCTTGGGGTGTGGGACTGTTAAAAGATAGAGTTCAGGCCTGAGGAGTTGGCGGGGGAGGAGTAACTCGGGGAACAGTCATTTAGGAAGCTTGCTGTGATTAGTTGCAATTAAAGGGGTATTGTACCTATAGCTCCATAGCAATGCCACTTTGTAATATAAACCCTGTTTTGCCTTTTCTACTTCTCTTAATTTGTTACCCACTGCAAAAACATTATTGCAACTTTGTGGTTGCTCTGGGGTTGCCACTTATAAGAACACTTTTAGAAGAGTGGGGGATGTCCATACACAGAAGAGTTAGTCTGTTTCCATGGCAACACCAGAGCAAGTTTTAATATAAACGCTACTTGCATTGCGCAGCAGTGATCAGATCAGGAGGGGTTCTACCTAAAGATCATTTGAAACTGGCCGACCTGTTGCATGTTTGCTTGGCAGCTGAAGACATCTGTGTTGGTCCCATGTTCAAATGTGCCCACATTGCTGGGAAAATGGATTATATAGGAGCAATGGGGTCACATGTAAAAGGTCAGCCAGTTTCATAGGTACAAATCTGCCGACAGATGCCCTTTAAGATGGCCACACACATTGGCTTATTTGATTTATTATACCTTCACTCAAAAAGTGCAAAAGTAGGGCTTTTTGATTTTTTTACACCACTCACTCCAGAGTTATCATTGAGACTTTTTTTTTAAAAGTCGCAAAAAGTTCCATTCTCACTCAATGAGGAGGTTGGAGTAGAGGAGCATCTCTAGACTAAGTTTTAGGCCATTGTGCAGCTGTTCCATGCATTGGGTACTGCAATTATCGGTCCCCAATGCACGGGCAACATCCGTGCGGCAGCCGGGACGGATCGAGACCAATTCAACTTGAATGGGTCCGTGATCTTTCTGCACCGTAAAAAAAATAGAACTACGTAGGGCTTCCGTGGGCTTCCGATCCATGATTCCGTTTTGCACCGCATCTCGGCCGGTGCCCGTGTATTGCGGACCTCCTGTATGCGGGCCGCAATATGGCCACGGCCGGGAAACAGCCGTGTGCATAAGCCCTTAGGTCTAAGGATAAGACAAATGTATCAAGCAACATGAGACATTTGATAAATGTGGTGTAAAGTACTCCAACTCAGACTCAAGCAAAACTGACTTTAAATTTTTTTCCTGGGGGGCTCTGAACTCTCCCCTGACATATGATGCTGGTGGAAACAAGAATTGGGCAAAATAAATATTTTCGCCCGTTCCTTTTGTTCTCAGGGAGATAAGCTTCCACTAGAAGGGTCTAGCAGCAATTTTCTGTGCTCTCCCCATAGAATACACAGGGACATTCGGCTGAGCTGAACGTGTATGTGTAGGGGGAAGGAGTTGGGAGAGAATGCTGTCGGCCGATAGATATTGAATGTGTGTAGCCAGCGTAAGAGCTATGTATACCTTCTCAACCATTTCCGTTGTCTCAGAACATTTGAAAATAAGAATAAATAATTTTTGCAAACAGTTTTGGTGTTTTCAGAATTGAATGAATGCAGAATCAGACTATTCAGTTTTTTTTTGCAGTCTGAAACCACAGAGATGTATAGTTCTGCATTGCAGTTGTAGTTCCAAATGCCTGGAACTGTTCCATTCATCTGAGACTTCTAGAAAAAGTGACATTTGTTGCCATTTTATGCTCTATTTTTTCCTATACAGTTTAATTGGGAAAAATCACAATACAAATTTACATAGGAAGTGCTGACGTGATAAAATGATCTAGTGTCATAAGAAACACAACGTTTTGGTGCAAATTGTGTGATTGGGACTTCACATTCCATGTTGACACCACATCGTAAGCAGAAGAATATTCATTAATATATATGTTAGGTTTATATGCTTATGCAGTAATGTGCTTATTCCTCACTTTCAGGTCTCCTGCTGCAGTTTTGGAAGCAAAAACCAGGAGTGAATTACAAAAAGATGGAAGGTCGTATCCGTCTTTAATACTTTCTTTCCTTTTATGAGCTACTCCTAGTTTTGGCTTCCAAAATTGCATCAAGAAACCTGACTGAGTCTGGACCCTTCTGCTCCAGAACGTAGCATTTAGGTTAACCCACTGTCTTCCTACTCTTCTTCTGCTTGAATGGTATTTACTTACTAATACCACCCACATGGGAGAAGGGGGAGGCTTGGAATGAAACTAAGCTGATCTGCATTTCAAATGGACTTGTCCCCCATCAGGCTGTGAATATGCGAAAATAAACACCTTTTAATGTGCCCACTCTGATAAGGCCTTTGAAATGCACCCTCCAAGGCATGCTGAAAATACAATACCTAGTGAGGGGCCTGGGATTAACCTGGGGGAGGGCAAGAGGTGAGCCAACAAAAGTTCCACCAGATGCCAGACTCTGACTGATGGGAAAAAGAAACCGTTCATAAAAAGTGTATAATATATACTGTAAACTAACGTGGTTTATGTCTATGCATATGATGTACAACATTATATTCAAGTCATAGTCGCCTGTACATAAATTTTTTATTGTTTCCCATTGTCTGTTAGATGTTTTGTTTATTTTCCCAATCTACAAAAGTAATGGGAGAAAGGTGGGGTCAAAAACTACAGGAAGGACCTGGCTACCATCATCCCCCATAATGTATTCATTTCTCCACCCTGAGGTGATGCTGCTTATGAGATAAGCACTCTGTCCTGTCCATCATCATCACTGCACTTCAGCTAACTCCATCCAATGTCTATAATGGAAATATAGATATTGCTGTAATATTTAAAATAAGTTTCTTTTTTTTTTCTTCTTTTTTTACGGACTGAAAATCACACACAGCCATGTGCATGAGGCCTCAATCCTGTAAAAACTTCTATAGACCTGCCGATTACAGCGCTCATCCATTTCTGTCAGTCTGATAGAAGTGAATAGAGTGGTGGTCATACATGCACACTACTGCTCCTTTCACACAGGACTCAGGGGCCTTCATCTCATGATCAGTGGGGGCCCCGGAGGTAGACCTCAAGAGATGATGCACTTAGCACCTGTTACACAGTGGGTGTGGAACCACTGTGTCAACCAACAGATTTGGCTTTGGGCTACTCCTAAGGGCCTTATCCTGGCACAGGGGTCAAAACACTGATGCAAAGCACTGAGAGATCAGGCAAAACCATAGTCAGGGACAGGCCGAGGTCAGGTAGAGTACGAGAAATCCAAGGTCAGGGCAGGCAGGACAACAGCGTCAATGCTCAAGCACAGGTCAGGCCAGGCAGCAGGGGAGGGAGGAGGGGTTTGAGAGTCAATATCCAGCAATTGGGCAGAAGTCTGTACATGGACAAACATAATACAGCACACCTTAGCAGGATACTAGCGGACTAGAAACCTATTGCTCAGGCACCCTCCCATAGGTGCCTAAATCCCTCAAGGTGGCCAGCAATAGGCTGGTGTTACTTAAGGTGCACACGTTGGCCCTTTTAGAGCTGGGGGGGGGGGGGGGGAACGCATGCCCTACGAGAAGAGAAGAGGCCTTGCTGACAAGCAGGCTGCAGCCTGTGTGGAGGGACAGAGTAACATCAATAGTTAGGCCCACCAGGAAGAAGAGGAGAGCGAGAGGTGGGTCAGTGCTGCAAGGACACAGAAGACAGGGGAAAGTGAGCAGAGCAGCTGTTTTCTCTATTTTCTATTTTGGCAGAATGGCACAAGGGCATGTTCTATTCAAGGTTGGATTCTTGATATGGCAACTATAAAAGAAACCGTTAGCAATTTAATATCATTTTAGCTATGTTACGAAGTATGAACGAAAAACATATTGCTTTTGTGTTTAAATCCAAGATATATGTGACATGGGTGAAACCCTTAATCTAGGATTGTCTTATTTTTGTTTCTTATCTCACTATAAATTTCCTCTACGGACTATCTTTGCAGATGAGGCCTAATTTATATGCACTCACTATCTCCAGCTGGGAATATTATGGGAGGGAAAAGTTTATCCAGGGAAATATTTAGCATTTTGTTGCTCTTGGAACTCTTCCATGTCTTCATATTTATCTAACATGATGTAAATTTTTCTGATATTTCACTAATGAACATTAAATATCTTTTTTCAGTTGGAAGCTGTGTTGTTTTATGGTGATTTAGAGTTAGGAATAATTGCCCTGTGACCAGTAACAGATTCTACAAACAGTATATATCGGTATGTCTCAGCTTGGAATGTATATCAAGGTTAAGATGGGACCATGTGGTGGTCTGTGAGTTTTTTTCCGGCATGTTTGGTACAGAAACACCATGGAAAATGCATGTTTATGTTCTGATCAGACTTCATGTTCTCCAGGCACATGAAGACAATACATTCATATTTAGTTCACAGTATGGGTGCTCCACGTGCAATGTCTACATTCAAATGAACTCATTATTGTGGGTTCCTGTAAAGTTCTGTAAACAGCCTGTGTAGAGTCCCCTATTGTAGAAATAATGTTACAAACTTATGTATCAATGAATAAAGCAGATCTCTACCATGTGTGCTGGATGTTTTGAAGATGGATGTAATATAACCACAGAAGACTACTACTAAATAGTGGCCATGTTTGAATTTCAGGTCTCATTTCCTTCTTCTCTTCAACTCCTGGTGGACTGACAACACTAAAAATGTCCATACATATCAGATGTATTTCGGCTGAACCTGCTGATCTAATGTGTATGGGGGACTCTCCATTTCATCGGGGAAGAAGAGGACCAGACATGTTGAATTTCACTCTCCGGTTCTCGGGGAGGACAGCTGCCACCAGAGGTGCCTGGCATTGACCTTTTCTCCTCTCTGATTGAAAAAGCATGCATACTCAGTTTGTAAAAAATAGGATTAAGGCTCAACTGCTCAGTAGAATGGCTGAGGTGCTGAGCTGCTGGTTTTGACTCATCCAGTCAAAAGAAGAAAATTAAAAATAAGAAGGTAGCAGGCACACTCATAGATGGGATATAATATGGTAGTTTTTTATTTGGTTAAAATACTAGATGAATTAAAATTGGGTAGAGATATTTGAGAATAGGTGGGTGTGAGGGTCTGGGCACTTGGTACGGGTGCCAGATAGGGGGTGGCTGGTACCAGGTATTCTTGAGGTGGGTCCGTGGAGAAAAGGAGGGAAAATATTGGGTGGTGGTTAGTCCATTGAGGTAGGTGGTATAGTGTGGGGGGAAAAAGAAGGGGCGGTGGAGAGGTTGAGTCTTTTCTAGTCGGCTCAAGTAGATGGGATATCCTTTCCCAGTAATTTGTGAATAATATAAATAGTGTTAAAATGGATGGATTGGGCTAAAAGGGAAATAAAAGGAAAAGTGTGCAGTCTTATACAATATAATTAGACATCAGATGGTCCCATAGGTAGTGCTAAAAAGAAAAATTTAGAATATAGTAAAAAGGTACTATACAATAGAATTATGTATCATATGGTCCCATAGGTAGCGCTTAAAAAGAAAATTGCAGAAGATAGAAAAAGACACTGTCCTGTATATTGAAGGCCTTGTACTTGTGGAAAAAATGTATGACTCCTGTGGGGGAATTGGTGCTCTGAAAGTCGGTACGGCATCCCGTACTGTCTTAGGTACAGAGATCACTTACCCGCCACGCAGTGATGTCCTCCGTCAGTGCTCCGACCAGTTGATGCTTGCAGTTCTGTTCTCCGGCTGTCGGCGTCCCTCGTGGTCTTTAGGCGCGCGCGCTTGTAGTTAGGTATATGATGTCCACGTGACCTAGTGTTGGTCACGTGATCGGGATCTGCCGGGCCGGTTTGAAAGTAGCAATAAAGCTGGGGGAGCGCTTTTACTTCTTTATCTATTTAGCATGCATACTCAGTTTGTGTGCATGTGTTTAAGAGAATTATTAGAGATATCTGTTGACCATACAACTAGCATTTGGTAGATGGACAGCCATTATTATGGCTGGCTTAACATTGCACCATGTGAACAAGACCTTAAAGAGGTTGTCTCAATTCAGCAAATGGCATTTATCATTCTAGAGAAACTTGATACAAGGCACTTACTAATGTATTGTAATTGTCCGCATTGCCTCTTTTATTGGCTTGATTCATTTTTCCATCTCATTATACACTGCTCGTTTCCATAATTATGACCACCCTACAATCAAGCACCGGTGGTCGTGCTTGCACACTATAGGAAAAATAGTGTGCAAGCACGGCCACAGCTGCTGGATTACAGGATGGTCATAACCATGGAAACGAGCAGCATTTAATGTGATGGAAAAATTAATCAAGCCAGCAAAGAAGGTAACATGGACAATCACAATACATTAGCAAGTGCCTTGTATTAACTTTCTCTACATGATAAATGCCATTTGATGAAGTGAGACAACACCTTTAAGCTGGCCATGCATATTATACCTTTGTCGGCCAGACACGCTAAGAACAGTGGGTTTGGCCAACACACTAATGGGTGTTGGGAACTTCCGACTCTCCCCTGACAGATGAAGTAAGCGGAGACAAGTGGAGAAATGAATATCTTCACCAGATCCCTTTGTTCTCTGGGTAGATGAGCCACCACCGGAATTGTCTGTCCACTGCTCTTTCTGCTCTCCATATAGAATACACAGACACGTTTGGCTGAGTTGAACATGTATGTGTATAAGGAAGCCAAGAGGGAAATGGGAGATCATTCAGCTGACAGCCATTGAATGTACTGTATATGGCTAGCTTTAGATCTTGCTTAGCACAGAAGGGGAAGGCAAGAACAGGAGCAGTTACAGTAGGTACAGGAATTATGTCAAGTACTGGCACTTCAGTGGGAATCATTCCAGACTGTTTTGATTCCTGCATACTGGAAGACTTCCAATTTTTTTTTTATATCCTTGGGCTGATCCCTATTCATCCTTAGGTCTGTACATGTGCAAAGTGCCACAGAATATATTGGCGCCGTATAAAGATTCTGAATATTATGTGTCCCCCTCCCCTACAAAAGACACACACGTCCAGAATTTGGGACATAGCTGTGCATCCTGACTTTTTGCACAGTCACCCGCTGGTTTAAAGTCTCCGAATGGGACATATGTTCAATTTGCTGCAGTGACAGCCAGGCACTCACCATGTTGGCTCACAAGGTGTGAGGATCAGCAGGCCTATATTTATCTCCTGATCCTAAGGCCAGATGCATGTGTGAATGTGACAGCTTGTAGCCTCTGCTTACACAACTGTTTTAAGGAAGCTGGTGAAAGCTACATGACAGTAGAGTCTCTTATTTATTTCACATTGACCTTCTTTTAAATGGGCTTTCCTATGAACAAAAACATAGGACATAATGGGGATCATTTATTAAAAAACAGCATTTTACGCCCGTTTTGGAGAGTCCCTGTGCTGCCCAAGGATGTGCCTAATTTATGACGAAGAACCCACCTCATCATAAATTAGGCACATGCTCCAGCAGTCCCTGAACCTAGATTTAAATCTGTTCCAGTCACTCACTGGAGGAGATTTCAGTCTTCATTTACTCCTGGAAATAGGTATTCATATTAATGAATTTGCCAGAGCAAATGGCTCCACCGCCCCCAAGCCCCCGCAACTCCAAAGTGGTGAGGATGGCCTAAAAATGTTGACTAAATTTAAGACCAGTCCCATTTTCGCTTTTGTATTTTTGCTTTTTTCCTCCCCACATTCTAAGAATCGTAACATTCGTTCACATGTTATAATGGAAAAAAATAAAGTAAAATAGACTTTAATGGGGTCCCGAGGCTCATCCCTATTTATTAACATCATCTCCTTAGCAACCATCCGTGAAAATCGCATTGCATCTGCACTTGCTTGCGGATGCAATGCGATTTTCATGCAGCCCCATTCACTTCTATGGGGCCTGCGTTGTGTGAAAAACGCAAAATATAGAACATGCTGCGATTTTCATGCAACGCACAAGTGATGCATGAAAAACATTGGTCATGTACACAGCCCCATTGAAATGAATGAGTCAGGATTCAGTGCGGGTCACGTCACGCATTGCACATGCACGGAAAACTCGCCCGTGTGAAAGGGGCCTTAGGGTTCTGAAACCTACGACCTCCTCATCTTGCACCATACACCACAATAGAATACTGTTGCGGTCTGTGGAATTCTGAGACATTGCCTGCCAAGCTGTGCCAGCAATATCAGGCCTGTGAACCTTCAGAAGAACCCAGGCTGTCGTGGTAATAAATCAGAGTCCACAATTTTTCTGTGGGGGCTCCAAGTGGAAGGCAAAGGCAGCACATTCCATACAACCCTTTAAGCATAAGGACCTTCATGTACGTAATTATGCGTTAAGGGTTTGATAAAACTGGCATAAGGGGCCATGATAAATTATGTCTATTGTTTTTTATATGCTATAAAGTCTGACTGGAGAGGCCAGCTCCAATTGATCCTTTTCCCATTCACGGAGAGGTGGTCACATGTACACTCATGTCATTCTCAATTAATAACAAGTGGATGAATTTGGCTGTTTCCACATTTCTCATAGACTGTAATGGAGAGCAATTAGGTGTGTGCAGCCACCTCACTGCCAGGAGAACTACCCAGTGTGTGCATCCACCTCACAGTCAGACGAACCAAACACTCTCTTTCTTAGTACCAACACTAAGGCCCCTTTCACACGGAATTCCACGGGGGTGTAATGCGTGAGGTGAACACATTGCACCCGCACTGAATCCGGACCCATTCATTTCTATGGGGCTGTGTACATGAGTGGTGATTTTCATGCATCACTTGCGCGTTGCGGGAAAATCGCAGCATGCTCTATTTTGTGCGTTTTTCACACAACGCAAGCCCCATAGAATTGGGCTGTGTGAAAATCGCAAGCATCCACAAGCAAGTGCGGATGCAGTGCAATTTTCACGCACGGTTGCTAGGAGATGATCGGGATGGGGACCCGATCATTATTATTTTCCCGTATAACATGCAGAATGCATAGTACAATAGGGCTGGAGAGGTTTAAAAAAATAAAAAATTATTTAACTCATTATAATCCACTTGTTCGCGCAGCCCGGCTTCTCTTCTGCCTTCATCTGTGAGGAAAAGGACCTGTGGTGACGTCCCGGCGACGTCCCTGGTGATGGGTCATGTGATGGAC
Source organism: Bufo gargarizans (assembly GCF_014858855.1). Lineage (NCBI taxonomy): Eukaryota > Metazoa > Chordata > Amphibia > Anura > Bufonidae > Bufo > Bufo gargarizans. Next base: position 73,863,395 of record NC_058087.1, read on the forward strand.
CATGTGATGAGCGCAGTGACGTCATCAAAGGTCCTTTACCCAGCTCCTGAAGAAATAAGGCAGAAAAGAAGCCGGGCTGCACAAACAAGTGGATTAGGTGAGTTAAATTTAAAAAAAAATTTTTTTTTAACCCCTCCAGCCCTATTGTACTATGCATTCTGTATTAAGAATGCTTTTATTTTCCCTTATAACCATGTTATAAGGGTAAATAATACAATCTACACAACACCGATCCCAAACCTGTGAATAAGTTCGGGTCTGGGTACCAAACATGCTGATTTTTCTCACACGCGTGCAAAACGCATTAAAATGTTTTGCACTCATGTGGAAAAATCGCGCATTTTCCCGCGACGCACCCGCATCTTATCCGGGCCAAAAACATGACGCCCGTGTGAAAGAGGCCTAAGGGTAGGTTCACACTTCCATTTTTCACGAACGTCTGCTGTCCAGATTCTCCACGGACAGCACAGGTACCCATTCATTTAAATGTGTCTGTTCACACATCAGTATTTTCTCACTGACCGTGGCTCAGGAAAAAAATCATGGAGACATGTACTACTTTGGTCTGTGATGTGGACCAAACACGCCCATTGAAGTCTATGGGTCCATGCAAATCACGGACACAACACGGATGGCATCAGCGGTGCGTCCCTTTTTTACGAAAGACAGATAGGAAATGCTCTTGAAATTAATTTTCAGCTGAGCAACGTCCGTGAATTATGGATGACACACGTAGGGTAAAAACGGACACACAGACCATCTACGGATCCTTCATGGACATCTTCATGGATTAAATAAGGACGCTTTTTTCACGCATCGAAATGTGAGTGAGGCCTAAGGCCACCTACACACAAGTGCAGATTTAATAACAAAAAACCTGCACCAAAAGCCGCATGTATCACTTCCGCATGCAGATCCCAGCCTTCCATTAAATAGGGTGAAATCTGCACCAAAAATCATTAAAAAAAATGACATGTTGCAGATTTCTAAATCCATATGGCATGTCAATATCTACATGGAAGAAAAAAGCAAAGTGTACATGAGATTTGTCAAATCTCAATCACTTTGCTGGTACTTTATTACATTGCGCTTTTTTAGCACGGTAATCCGAGCTGAAAAAACGCATGTAATCCGCATTGTGTGCAGATGGACTTAGGCCCCTTGCACACAAACGATACGGATTAGGTCCAGATGCGTTCAGGGTGCGTTCATGAAAACTTGCACCATTTCGCAAGCATGTTCAGTTAGTTTTGTCTGCGACTGCAAAAAACGCATCGCATTTGCACTTGCTTGCGGGATGCGATGCGTTTTTCACGCAGCCCCATTCACTTCTACAAGGCTGCGTGAAAAATGCAGAGTATAGAACATGCTGCGATTGTCACGCAACGCACAAGTGATGCGTGAAAAACAACGCTCATGTACACAGACCCATTGAAATGAATGGGTGCAGATTCAGTGCGGTCACAATGAGTTCGCATTATGCATTGCGCCCGTGCGGAAAACTCGCTCGTGTGAAAGGGGCCTTACAGTGTACCCAATTGATATGCTATAAATGGTTTGGATGAGAAAACCCATTTAATATGTTTCTTAGAACAATAGCAGCAGCATTCAGAATAAATTTCACTGTAAAGTCAGCAAATATTGCGCTAGTGTCAGAAGAGAATTCTCAGCTGTTCGGGGTAAACACCAAGTATTCCTGAATACAAAAGAAGGTGAAAAAGCAATTAGGCCTGAAGACAAGGATGCAGAACTAATGGCTGACAGGCCATTGTTGAAGGTAACAAACACCTAACTATTATGCCTTCCAAACAAAGTGGTTTGTTTAATCACCTGTTAATTAGGTAAATCCCAAATTCCTGCGCTTATGAGCTGAAACATATGATTCTGACTGCAATCATTGGCCATTATTTGGTTGACTTGCACAAAATTACAAGCTAATAAATCATTGCAGTCCTTTATAAAGTATACTGCTCTTGTGTATTTCCTTATTCAATGTGATATAATACAAATCAATGTTCCACTGGCGCTCGTACCCCACTCCTCTAGAACCGCGCTAACTGCTGCACAAACATGCACAAAATCTATTATGGCCGTACAAAGAGACAATGAAATAAAAGGATGGGAGAACATGTGTACAACATTCAAAGAAAGTTTGATGGACATCCATTATCACGGCACTATAAAGAGAAACATAAAGGGAACTTTGCAGGTTCAATATTCTGTAGGATAGAAATAGTGAAAACAGATAAAAGGGGAGGCGATTATATTAAGGCTCCATTCACAGGTCCGCAATTCCGTTTCCGCATTTTGCGGAACGGAATTGCAGACCCATTCATTTCTATGGGGCCGCACTTCCGGGTCCGCAATTCCGATCCCGAAAAAAATAGAACATGTCCTATTCTTGTCCGCAATAGCGGACAAGAATAGGCATATTATATTAGTGCTGGCGATGTGCGGTCCGCAAAATGCGGAACGCACATTGCCGGTTTCCGTGTTTTGCGGATCCGCAATACACACACGGATGTGTGAATGGACCCTAAAAGTATGTCCAGAACAGAAACAAAATAGGTTTTTAATATGAACACATTGGCTCCTGTTGGTTTCAATGCTAAAATAGAACTGTTTGCGTTTGAGTAGCAATTTAGAGAGATAACTGCCATAAGGAGGAAAATCATGCTATTATGAGTATGCAATGCACAGTGAGGCGGCAGGTAAAGAGTTAAAGCAGATAGATCAAGAGAGTGTATATATACATGGTATCCAGCAGTGCTAGACTGATTCCCTGACGAAGGACAGCGGACTGTCCGAAACTCGTTGGAAGTTTGGTTCTTGCAGCCACCCGTAGCTTGAATAGTGACGTCACTAGCTGCTCCTTGAGAGCGCGAGCTGCAAACCTATATGATTGGAATCGCGCCACCAGCCGGGGCGCGATCCATAGTCTAGATACCAGACCTGTTACAGCTTGATTTCTATACTGCATATAAAGAAAATCATACGCTGCAGAGAAAGAACCAATACTAAGGCCTCATGCACACGACCGTTGTGTGCATCCGTGGCCGTTGTGCCGTTTTCCGTTTTTTTTTCGCGGACCCATTGACTTTCAATGGGTCCGTGGAAAAATCGGAAGATGCACCGTTTTGCAGCCGAGGCCGTGATCCGTGTATCCTGTCCGTCAAAATAATATGACCTGTCCTATTTTTTTGACGGACAACGGTTCACGGACCCATTCAAGTCAATGGGTCCGTGAAAGAACACGGATGCACACAAGATTGGCATCCGTGTCCGTGATCCGTGGCCGTAGGTTGCTTTCATACAGACGGATCCGAAGATCCGTCTGCATAAAAGCTTTTTCTGATCTAAGTTTTCACTTTGTGAAAACTCATATCCGACAGTATATTCTAACACAGAAGCGTTCCCATGGTGATGGGGACGCTTCTAGTTAGAATACACTGCAAACTTTGTACAAGACTGCCCCCTGCTGCCTGGCAGCACCCGATCTCTTACAGGGGGATATGATAGCACAATTAACCCCTTCAGGTGCGGCACCTAAAGGGGTTAATTGTACTATCATATTCCCCTGTAAGACATCAGGGCTGCCAGGCAGCAGGGGGCAGACCCTCCCCCCTCCCCAGTTTGAATATCGTTGGTGGCACAGTGTGCGCCCCCCATCGGGCCCCCCTTCCTCCCTCTAATGTTAGAAATCGTTGGTGGCACAGTGTGCGCCCACCATCGCCCCCCCTCCCTCCCTCTATTGTAATAAATCGTTGGTGGCACAGTGTGCCCCCACCATCGCCCCCCCTCCCTCCCTCTATTGTAATAAATTGTTGGTGGCACAGTGTGCCAACCACCATCGGCCCCCCCTCCCTCTATAGCAGTAACAACATTGGTGGCAGTGTGCGGCCTCCCATCCCCCCCCCATCATTGGTGGCAGCGGAGTTCCGATCGGAGTCCCAGTTTAATCGCTGGGGCTCCGATCGGTAACCATGGCAACCAGGAAGCTACTGCAGCCCTGGTTGCCATGGTTACTTAGCAATAGTACAACAGTATAAGATTCATACTTACCTGCTTGCTGCTGCGATGTCTGTGACCGGCCGGGAGCTCCTCCTACTGGTAAGTGACAGTTCTTTAGCAATGCGCCGCACAGACCTTTCACTTACCAGTAGGAGGAGCTCCCGGCCGTTCACAGACATCGCAGCAGCAAGCAGGTAAGTATGAATCTTCTACTGTTGTACTATTGCTAAGTAACCATGGCAACCAGGACTGCAGTAGCGTCCTGGTTGCCATGGTTACCGATCGGAGCCCCAGCGATTAAACTGGGACTCCGATCGGAACTCCGCTGCCACCAATGATGGGAGGGGGGGGGAATGGGAGGCCGCACACTGCCACCAATGTTGTTACTGCTATAGAGGGAGGGGGGCCGATGGTGGTTGGCACACTGTGCCACCAACGATTTAATACAATAGAGGGAGGGAGGGGGGGCGATGGTGGGCGCACACTGTGCCACCAACGATTTCTAACATTAGAGGGAGGAAGGGGGGGCCCGATGGGGGGCGCACACTGTGCCACCAACGATATTCAAACTGGAGAGGGGGGGGGGTCTGCCCCCTGCTGCCTGGCAGCCCTGATCTCTTACAGGGGAATATGATAGTACAATTAACCCCTTTAGGTGCCGCACCTGAAGGGGTTAATTGTGCTATCATATCCCCCTGTAAGAGATCGGGTGCTGCCAGGCAGCAGGGGGCAGTCTTGTACAAAGTTTGCAGTGTATTCTAACCTGAAGCGTCCCCATCACCATGGGAACGCCTCTGTGTTAGAATATACTGTCGGATCTGAGGTTCACGAAGTAGCTCATATCCGACAGTATATTCTAACATAGAGGCGTTCCCATGGTGATGGGGACGCTTCAAGTTAAAATATACCATCGGATTGGAGAAAACTCCAATCCAATGGTATAAAAGAACTCCAGACTTTACATTGAAAGTCAATGGGGACGGATCCGTTTGCAATTGCACCATATTGTGTCAACGTCAAACGGATCCGTCCCCATTGACTTGCATTGTAATTCAGGACTGATCCGTTTGGCTCCGCACGGCCAGGCGGACACCAAAACGACTTTTTTTTCATGTCCGTGGATCCTCCAGAAATCAAGGAAGACCCACGGACGAAAAAACGGTCACGGAACACGGACCCACGGACCCCGTTTCTGCGGACCGTGAAAAAAAACTGTCGTGTGCATGAGGCCTAAGGTAAACTTGGATTTTAATTGGTTACACATCTGCGGCTACTTCTAAGCAGGGGACTCATACAGATATCGGGGAAAGTAGTGCGCGGTATCTCCTATACTATTTCATATTAAACAATGTGATATAATAATTGATACTAAAATGTTTGGAAAACTGATCACATTCACAAGCATGAAATCTGTTATCATTCACCTTTCATTTATCTTAAGTGCAAAAAATTAATCTGAACAAAAAACATCTGATGGAAGTGATAAAAAAATCTGCATTTTGGAATTAGATGATATAGCATTGAAAACAATTGCTCTTAATGAGTGCAATATGTGAGCGCTTCTCGCTCATTCTAGCGATCAGTGGAGATCTCAGAATTTAGACACCCACAAATCAAAGATTTTGATCTACATCAATGACATATCTCAAAACTCACTGACCCTTTAAAGAGCATCTGGCAGCAGATTTGTACCTATGAAACTGGCTGACCTGTTACATGTGCGTTTAAAGGTATCTGTGCTGATCCCATGTTCGTATGTGCCCCGAGAAAAATGATGCCTCTCCATAACTTCAGCACATCCAGCACCTGTTCTAAATGTAAGACAGCTTTCTCGCTGGCTTAAATTTAGACCATTTTCTACGCCTAAGGCTACTTTCAAACTCACGTTTTGGGCGGATCCGTCATGAATGTGCAAAAACTGATCCGTTACAATAATACAACCGCATGCATCCGTCAAGAACGGATCCGTTTGTATTATCTGTAACATAGCCAAGACGGATCCGTCATGAACTCCATTAAAAGTCAGTGGGAGACGGATCAGTTTTCTATTGTCCCTGTTTGGCTCAGTTTCGTCAAGCGGACAGCAAAACGCTGCAGGCAGTGTTTTGGTGTCCGCCTCCAGAGCGGAATGGTGACTGATCGGAGGCAAACTGATGCATTCTGAGCGGATCCTTTTCCATTCAGAATGCTTTAGGGCAAAACTGATCCGTTTTGGACCGCTTGTGAGAGCCCTGAACGGATCTCACAAACAAAAAGCCAAAACGCGAGTGTGAAAGTAGCCTAAAACAGGAGTAGAAAACGAGGAATGAGATGGGCCTGCTGGCAGCACTGAAATCTGCGCCAGAAATACACCAAATATAGGCGTATTTTTGATGTATTTGAACGGGCCCTGTTCTGTCTTCATACATGTTTGCACAGTGTGCAGTCTGACATTCAGTATAAACCATTCCTGTCTTCTAAATAAGAGGACTGTTCTCTGTAGTCTAACTTGTTTATTGGCAAAACAGGAGTATTTGATGTGTGATCAATTGATTGGTAAAACTACAAGAATACAAATAACATGTATAAGTATAAAGCATAGAACAGCATATATTAAAACATCACATTTCCACTGGGCAAATGTCCAAAATGGCTGCCTATACATGGATTGCATATCTAGCATTTAACAGTTGCAACCTCTTTCCCTAAGTAACACTTATACCTAGCCAAACAGCACTGTACAACACAATATCCCCGAGACAGAGGTAGATTTCTTACCAGATATGCTCGCAAAAGGATGATGGGGTTTGAAAAGGAGATGTGTAGGAGACAGCACTGCTGATGTCCTGTAACATGAAGACTGGAGACTGGGCTTCTAGGATACATTACAGCCCCACAATGCTTTGCACCCCTCACTATACAATAATCTTTATTAACAGAAAAACAAGGTGTAGTACATTTTTAAGACCGCTAGATGGTGCTATTACGACATTAATCGCTACAGAAGCACTAAAACTGAGCAGACGGAATCTGTAATAATTCTCAAACTTGGCTGGGCAGAACAGGCCCACTATCAGGGTGTCTGGGGTATCCCTTGCCTTAAAAGGTTTCTATGAAATATGTTCCTCTTATAGAGCAAATAAACGTGACGCCAGTGGCAGTTAAGCAACAAGGACATGAAGTTCCCTTTGTAGATGGTAGTGTTGGTACCTAGGGTAGGATTTCCAGAGTGGTGTAGAGTGGCCTACAATGTCTTCAGAGATGTTGTGGCACGTGGCACGGTGCTCCTACCTGGATATCCCTGTATCCCAGATGTGAAATGGTCCGAAGCAGTGCAAAAAGGGTAGCTGAACTTGGATGATGAATAAGTAGATTAAATGGAGTCCAGACTAGTAGTAACGTTGAACACAGCTTTACTTGACATAAACGGTAATCCAAACAGTTTTCCAAACTTTATCTTGGTCATCAACAGGTATTGGCTTAAATGGCAGGCAAACACTTCTCTAAACACTCTCAGCTCTGCTATGCTAGCTGGATTAAATTTGAACTTTTCCTCTTCTAGTGGAACTTAGTGTAGCTGTCTGTAGTCTGTCTCTTACTTTATTCCTAGGAACTTCTTGTCCTGGCTTTAAGTACCTCAAGCTCTAGCTTCAGCTTGGATGAAGGCAATGCAAGCTCAGGAGGGGACAAGAAACCATGTGGACTTCAGAGGCAGGGCCTCTGGGCCTAACAGAGCAGGCAGCGCTCTGCTAGCCAACACACAACCTCTCCCTGAGGAGGGTAGGCTAGACTGCACACTAACTAACTAACTCCTCTCTCTAGAGAGGGCTGTTAGGGAGCTAGAAGGTTCCTCTCCAGAGAAACTAACACACTGCCGATGTTACTGCCACCTGCTGGTGAACCAGACACATTACATGTTAACATAACATTTGCAAGGAAATTCGTATACACACACATTGCAGGAAATGACATTAAATATCAAAGATGATACAGGATGCACCAACGAAGATAGTGGGTGTACAAAGGAGGTGGTAATTCCCGCTCTGGGTCACTACATATTCATTTAATAAAAAGCTCGAAAAATTCCAAACAGATAAAGGACTATGAGTCTGACTCTTGAAAAACCTAATGCGAAGTATAGTTTTACTTAAACTCTGAAAGTGATATTTTGGACTGGCATTTTTGAGTACAATGAAGCTTGAATGCATCCTTAATTCATATACAATATTATTCACATAGTACGGTTGCCTTTTTATGTGAACAACATGACTTTTGACTACTGCTTCTAAGGCTCTGTTCACATCCATTCTGAGCTATACATCAGAGGCATATGTTGATAGTCTGCTGCACTTTTCCAAACTAAAAGGACTCAGTCGGGTGAATGTGGTCTAATAATACACTGGACATATTCATAAGACATAATGTGAACCCAGTGTAGTCTCTCATTCTATAATGTTGAGGTACCCCTGGATTCATAAAGGGTTGTATGAGAAATCACTAGATTGGAACTTTAACAACATTGCCTGGAACATACTGTAGATATTGATGACCTATCCTCAGTATAGGACATCAATATCAGATTGTTGGGCATCTAACACTCAACAGCCCCACCAATCCACCATAGTTTCTGGTACCGGCATACTGCAGCTCCGCTCCCATTCAGTACACAGTGTATGGAGCCTTCTGCTTCCAGCTCCATCCAATGTATAGCTTATTTATGTGTTTATTTTTCCTGCTTACCATATTTTACGCATCAGTGCACCAGACCAAAGGATGCACCTAGTTTTTAGAAGAGGAAAATAAGAAAACAAATATTTTTCATCAGAGCACCAATCTTTATCTGACCCCCAAATCAGACCCCAATCTTTACCAGACCTCAGATCAGACCACCATTCCTCATCAGACTTCAGATCAGAACCCCATCAGACCCCCAAATCAACCCCCATTCCCCATCAGACCTCAGATCAGACCCCCAATTATCATCAGACCTCAGATTAGACTCCTATTCCTCATCAATATCTAAGTAAAAATTCTTCCCTCTGTAGAATTTAGCTCTGTAGCACCTTTACACAGAAGATCATTGCTAACAAGTGTTTCTAGGAACGCTAGTTAGCAATTATCTGCCCAATGTTCAGGCAGTGTAAAAGCCCCAGTAGCCATACTTTGGCAATTAGATTGGTTGTATTTATGAAGATATCGCAATTGTTCTCTATGTTGTGGAGATCACTTTAAAAAAACACATTTCAACTGTTAAAGAGGACCTTTCATGGGCTTGTAGTAAGTGAAATAAATATCTGTACCTGCAGGGTACCCCCGCTGATGCTGCCACCCTGCCTGTTTTTTTTTAAAATAGCACTCCTGTTTTTTTAAAAAACAGGCAGGGTGGCAGCATCAGCGGGGGGTACCCCTCAGGTACAGATATTTATCTCACTTACTACTAACCCATGAAAGGTCCTCTTTAAGGCTGTATTACACCTGACGATTTTTCGGCAGATGATTGATAATGAGCATTTGTATGAGGATGACGGCATAGTGATAGCTCCTCCTCATGCTGCGGAGGAGATTGCTGCATGTAATAGCAGCAGTTTCCTCTGCTAGCTAGCAAGCGATTTCTGGAAAGGATTGCTTACTCAATTGGCCTGTGTAATACAGGCTTTAGTTTGTCAGGATGCTCATTACAGCCTTTCATGGCTGAGATCAGAATAATCCTGCTAAGTGACGGTCAGGGTTGTCGGAGTTGCAGAAACAGCCGAGTGGACTAGCTTCTCTGTTTCCATAACTTACATAGAAGGTAGTATATGCATGAAGTTTTACAGTGGGCTCCCAAAATGAATTTTACTGGTGGGCCCTAGGCAACCGAGTCTGACACTGATGGGTGCCACACAAACATCTTGGCACAGCTACAAGAATTTTAGGCCACCATCACACTGTAGATACAGGCTAACTACCTCCAAAAATGTAAATCTTAGGGCTCATGCACACAACAGTATGGTCGCCATGCCTGTGTTGTGGACTGCAAACAACGGGTCCGCAATACACAAGCACTGGCTGTGTGAACTCCATGCTGCAGATGCGAACCCATTGACTTGAATGGATACACGATCTGCAGAATAAGGCAAAAGACAGATCATGCTGTTGATTGCGGTCTGCAACACTGGCATGGCGACCATACAGTCGCGTGAATGAGCCCTAAATGTCGGTCTCCTCACTGGATTGCCATTATTAAAAAGTGTTGTGTTCTGAGGTAAAAGAACTAAATCGAATTGTATATTTCCCTTACAGGGCACTCAGGGCTGACATTATCAGGATGCACCCTGTGAAAGGCCTTCACAAGGCGATTGGCATTAACGTAGGTCGCAGGAACCAACATTCTTTCCTCTGGACTGTAACCTTTCTAGTGCACGAGATACTGAAGAGATCGACAATTAATTCAATAGTTCACTATTCTGGCAATCGGAAATTCAGGATTACCATCCACCAAGACCGGAGCCAGAAGTAAGAAGGACGGTTCAGCAGGTTCAACATATCTTTTCAGTAATGATTTGTGAAAAAACTTTATTAATTTTTAAAGCCTACGGAAGTTCAAGACGAAAAGCAACCGGATTAATAATGGAGGAGATCTTATATGGCCCAAAAAAACCTCGGCCCCAACTTCAAAGAAGGTAACTTCAACTTAATGTTTCTTGTGAACAGCCACACAGAATCACCCACTCTCAGGTCTGGACCACTCATACATCTCTTGTCAGGGGTATTAAAGGACGTCTTCCATTCGTCCCCCTCCTTGAGCCTTACCAGATTATATACCCCCTCAAATCCAACTTAGAGAACACCTTGGCACCGACAATCTGATTGAACAAATCTGGGATCAAAGGAAGGGGATATGGATAAGAGACAGTAATGCGATTAAGCTCACGGAAGTCCAAACATGGCGTAAGGGTTCAGTCCTTCTTTTTTACAAAGAAGAACCCTGCAGTCACTGGTGATTTGGATGGTCTAATATGACCTTTAGCCAAGCTCTCGGTGATATATTCTCGCATGGCTACTCTTTCGGGTTCAGAAAGATTATACAACTGAGACTTAGGCAATCTAGCTCTGGGAATAGGGTTGACGTGGAAATCATACTCCCGATGTGGAGGTAACTCCTGGTCTCCACTTTCAGACAATACATCAGAAAAATCCAAAATAAAATAAGGTAAAATTTTAGTGGTTACAACAGAAAGCGACGTGCTAAGACAATTGTCTATGCAAAAATCACTCCAATCAAGAATCTGTCTCGCTTGCCAATCGATGGGTTATGTTTGGTTAACAATGGTAAACCTAGCACCAAAGGAGCAGGCAGACCCTCCAGCACAAAACATGAAATGGATTCTTGATGAGAATCTCCCACCTTTAGGCAAATATCCTGCACAATTTGTGACAAATACTTTTGTGAGAGTGGAGCGTAATCAATCGAAAACACCGAAAAAAATAAAATAAAAAAATATATAAATAAATTCCTACAGTTTTGGAGTCCCGCGCCACCTTGGCAGGCAGGGGAAATCGGGTACTACCGGTAAATGACAAAAGTACATTCTCAAATTCCCCACCCACACTACAAAGAGTGAGAAGAGGACTAAACACATTAGTTTTATTTCTCTCTTTTTTCATCTTGATGTTTAACATAAGGACATACACTCACCTAAAGAATTATTAGGAACACCATACTAATACGGTGTTGGACCCCCTTTTGCCTTCAGAACTGCTCAGGTAGCCCGTGGCATTTAAACGATGGCCAATTGGCACTAAGGGGCCTAAAGTGTGCCCAGAAAACATCCCCCACACCATTACACCACCACCCTGCACAGTGGTAACAAGGCATGATGGATACATGTTCTCATTCTGTTTGCGCCAAATTCGGACTCTACCATTTGAATGTCTCAACAGAAATCGAGACTCATCAGACCAGGCAACATTTTTCCAGTCTTCAACAGTCCAATTTTGGTGAGCTTGTGCAAATTGTAGCCTCTTTTTCCTATTTCAAAAAAAGGGCTGGGCACTCACTATATATGGAGTATGTGGTACTATATTAGATAAAAATGCTATAATACTGATAAAATTAGCAATGACAATAATACTGATAAAAATATACTGCAATCAACAAATAAGTCTGGCCATAAGTTTGCTCAGAGGAATTCAGAGCTGTAGAAGTTGGTGGTCCTTGTGTTGAATAAGGGGGTCCAGTACCAAACGCGTTTCGGGGCTCTTAGTGGCCCCTTCCTCAGTGGTCCACTAAGAGCCCCGAAACTGCGTTTGGTACTGGACCCCCTTATTCAACACAAGGACCACCAACTTCTACAGCTCTGAATTCCTCTGGAGCAAACTTATTGAGGACATATCACATGCATGTGTGGAGCTGTGGACTGTGAAAGAAACTACTGGCGCCAGTAAGTGAAAGCTTGTTAAAGTAAAGGACATCAGCTGTCGAAATCCTTTGAAAATTGCTGAGGGAAGTCGCACATTACTATTCCACAAACAAAATCGATACTCACGTGAATAAAGCAGTAGCGGAGGATCGCATCTGGATCACCACGCGGGACGCCACGGACTGTCGATTGGATCTGCCTGCAGACATCGGTTTCATGAGTAAACAACATAACCATAGATGGAATAAGCATATTGCGACGAATATAATCGGCACAGAGTCCTATCTCTTGATGTTGTAACTTGGTCCTCATACAGACTAAGCAATATACAAAAATTCGGATAACTTACGATTATATGTAGATGTTTGGACATTGGATCGAATATCTTGAATATAATACCACTCTTTTCATATGATCATTTATATAAAATTTTGGACTTGTGTCTATTGATGCAAAATTTTTGGACATTGGATTTAAGGATAACCATTGCGTTTGATTGGAACTTTGTGATTTTACTAATTAATTGTTTTTACTGTGAAGGTACTATTTAGTCTGGCCAGACTTATTTGTTGATTGCAGTTTATTTTTATCAGTATTATTGTCATTGCTAATTTTATCAGTATTATAGCATTTTTATCTAATAAAGTACCACATACTGCATATATAGTGAGTGCCCAGCCCTTTTTTTTTTATATTGTTGTAGTCTATAGATTGGGTGAATCTGTGGGTTGATAGCACCCATCCGGGCCACCTCACACAGCAGTGCGGTCTATTTCCGGTTTATTCCAAATCCTTCTTTTTCCTATTTGTAGTGGAGATGAGTGGTACCCGGTGGGGTCTTCTGCTGTTGTAGCCCATCCGCCTCAAGGTTGTGTGTGTTGTGGCTTCACAAATGCTTTGCTGCATACCTCGGTTGTAACGAGTGGTTATTTCAGTCAACCTTGCTCTTTTATCAACCTGAATCAGTCGGCCCATTCTCCTCTGACCTCTAGCATCAGCAAGACATTTTCGCCCACAGGACTGCCGCATACTGGATGTTTTTCCCTTTTCACACCATTCTTTGTAAACCCTAGAAATGGTTGTGCGTGAAAATCCCAGTAACTCAGCAGATTGTGAAATACTCAGACCGGCCCGTCTGGCACCAACAACCATGCCACGCTCAAAATTGCTTAAATCACCTTTCTTTCCCATTCTGACATTCAGTTTGGAGTTCAGGAGATTGTCTTGACCAGGACCACAACCCTACATGCATTGAAGCAACTGCCATGTGATTAGTTGACTAGAAAATCGCATTAATGAGAAATAGAACAGGTGTTCCTAATAATTCTTTAGGTGAGTGTATGTTAACAAAATGTTCCCCTTTACCACAGAAAAAGCAGAGTCTTTTCTTAACCCTAACGTATTTATCACCAGGTCCAGGAGTGACTTCCCCCAACTGCATTGGCTCATCATCAGACATGAGCTCAAGTGCCTCCCAACCCAAAATATCGGAAGAGGCCGCTTTCCCGAGCAAGAGGAACCTTAGATCTCTCCCTCTGGTGTCTATCAATACGTACAGCCAGAAACATGTCCGCCTCCAATGACTCTGGATATTTGGGAAATGCCAATGCATCCTTCAGGTTCTCGGATAACCCTTGACAGAATTGACTACAGAGGCCTGGGTCATTCCACTCAGTATCAGTTGCCCATCTCCTAAATTCAGAGCAATAGGACTCTGCAGAACACTCTCCCTGCCGTAGGCCATGCAACTTAGTCTCGGCCAGGGAGACCCAATCTGGGTCATCGTAGATAATCCCCAGAGCTCTGAAAAATGTATCTAAAAAAAAAGCCTAAGACTGGGCGTCACCTTTCAGTAATGAAATAACAATCTCCTCTCTTTGACTCTCATCCCCAGAAGAGTTAGGACGTAGTATAAAATATAGTTGCACAACTCCCTGAACCGAACAAAGTTGTTACTTTTCCCGGAAAACCTATCCGGGAGAGCGACCTTAGGTTCCGGGCAGGCCTGGTTCCCGCTGCTGGAAGCCACCGCCTGTGGTCTCTGAAACTGCGAGATGGCCGTGGGCAGGTCAGCCACCTCCAAAGACAATCGCTGCATACGATCGACCAGTGCAGAAACAGTATCTATCGCTGCACTGACACAAACAAACATGACAGTTTTTTTGGGCGGTTGAAAATGTCACGGGTAATGGGGAGGGGATAACACCAAATGACACACAGAAGGAATAGACCGGAGTCTAGGCCTCAGAGCTAAGGGAGAGGGATGGTGACCTCCTAGGAATCCCTAGACTTCTCCCTGACTCCTGCCAGTATGAGTAGACCCTGAAGGTGGAAATACTCATACACCGTAACCTAGGCCCTGAAGACCCTGGAAGGCCCTAGAAATAGTGGCAGGGAATGAGACTACTGGTTCCTTCCCAGATGAAGGAACCAGCATCTCCCTGAGGCATAGACAACAACACACACAAGCGAACAACAAAATGCAAGACAAAATGCACTTAGCTTAAAGCAGAATGGAGGACGAGGAGATCCAAAGGAACAACACACCAGCTCAACCAACTCCAGGAAATATCAACCGCATGGTAAGCAGTGTGAGTCAGAACTAAATAGGTCCTCAGTAATGACTACAAGCTCCACATGACAAGAGGTGTGGTTAACAAAACAACAACACTGCAAGGGGAATACAGAGAGACTGTCAGATACCCTCACATGTCTCCAGTCTCTCTGATCTTCTCACCTCTGTCATGGGAGGGACTGTGACAGGCACCACAACTTCGATTAGAGTTTTATTCTGCTTGTCCATGGACTTCAGTACATGGGTTAAAGGGGTGTTATGAGATTTTAAAACTGATGACCTATTCTCTTTAGGTCATTACTATCTGATCGGTGGGGGTCTGACACCTAGGACCCCCATGATCAGCTGTTCGAAAAGGCAGCGGTGCTCCTGTGATTGGCACACAGTCACATAGTCATATAAGAATATGTAGGAAAAGAAACAGCAAATAAGGGGTTACAAACTAACTGGGGTTGATTGACAGTACAAGGAAGCACAAATTATTTGACAAAGTCAAACCTGTTGAGATTAGGAAAGTTGTCAGGCAGGTCACAAACAATAGTGGCAAACAATCCTAGTCAAACACAAAGTAAATGACTGGCCAGTACAAACAGGATGACATAAGGTATAAGGTATTAAAGTGGTTGTGCAGTGTATAATTTTTTTTTGTATAAGCTGGCAGTGCTATAATAAAATAAAATAAGCAATACTCATCAAACGAAGCCATACCCAATCACTCTCTTCCAATTATCTATGTTTCTTTCCTGATCATGTGCTGTCTAAGCATGTGATTGCTGCCTCAGGTGATGCCCAGGGACTAGAGTGGTAGCAACGCCGGACCGCCATCTTAAATGGTTGAGTTCAAGTTTCTTTTACATGGTCATTGTTGATTGAGTGATCCCTAGCTGGCAGGCCAATCTTTTAGCCTAAATTTACACTTATGTCCTAGACAGTGGCTGGCATGGCCTGCCCAGGAACCTTGATGATGTAACTCACTGTAATACATGCACTATTGGATGAACATATAAAGTTCTGAGAAATGCTGCCTTGCAGCACTGGGGTCCTAGGTTCAAATCTGACCAAGGACAACATCTGTATGGAGTTTGTATATTCTTGTGTTTGTTCTTCTTGTGTTTGCATGGGTTTCCTCCAGGTTCTCCATTTTCCTCCCACAATCCAAAGACATACTGAGGGAACTAGGATTGTGAGCTCCATTGGAGACAGCAAGTGTTGATAATGTTACATAGTAGCATAGTATATATGGCCGAAAAAAAAAGACATTTGTCCATCCAGGTCGGCCTGTTATCCTGCAAGTTGATCCAGAGGAAGGCAAAAAAAAATAACTGTAAGGTAGAAGCCAATTTTCCCCACTTAAGGGTAAAAAGATCAAAGATCCCTCTCTAGTAGCTATAGCCTGTAATATCATTGCACTCCAGAAATACATCCAGGCCCCTCTTGAACTATTTTAGCTAACTCACCATCACCACCTCCTCAGGCAGAGAGTTCCATAGTCTCACTAATCTTACCTTAAAGAATCCTCTTCTATGTTTGTCTACAAACCTCCTTTCCTCCAGACGCAGAGGATGTCCCCATGTCACAGTCAGAGTCCTGGGGATATATAGATGATGGGAGAGATCTCTGTACTGACCCCTGATATATTTATACATAGTAATTAAATCTCT
This sequence comes from Bufo gargarizans, assembly GCF_014858855.1. Classification (NCBI taxonomy): domain Eukaryota; kingdom Metazoa; phylum Chordata; class Amphibia; order Anura; family Bufonidae; genus Bufo; species Bufo gargarizans. Next base: position 73,880,023 of record NC_058087.1, read on the forward strand.
CCTCAGTCATCTTTTTTCTAAAGTGAATAACCCTAATTTTGATAATCTTTCAGGGTACTGTAGTTCCATCATTCCAGTTATTACTTTAGTTGCCCTCCTCTGAACCCTCTCCAGCTCTGCTATGTCTGCCTTGTTCACAGGAGCCCAGAACTGTACACAGTACTCCATGTGTGGTCTGACCAGTGATTTGTAAAGTGGTAGGACTATGTTCTCATCACGGGCATCTATGCCTCTTTTGATGCAACCCATTATCTTATTGGCCTTGGCAGCAGCTTCCTGACACTGGCTTTCACAGCTTAGTTTGCTGTTCACTAAAATTCCTAGGTCCTTTTCCATGTCAGTGTTACCCAGTGTTTTACCATTTAGTATGTACAGGTGACTTGCATTATTCCTTCCCATGTGCATAACCTTACATTTGTCAGTGTTAAACCTCATCTGCCACTTCTCTGCCCAAGCCTCCAATCTATCCAGATCCATCTTTAGCAGTATACTGTCCTCTTTTGTGTCAATTACTTTACACAGTTTATTGTAATCTGCAAAAAATGATATTTTACTGTGCAAGCCTTCTACAAGATCATTAATAAATATATTGAAGAGGATAGGGCCCAGTACTGACCCCTGAGGTACTCCACTAGTAACAGTGACCCAATCTGAGTGTGTACCATTAATAACCACCCTTCGTTTTTCTGCTACTTAACCAGTTACTTACCCACATACAGACATTTTCTCCCAGTCTGAGCATTCTCATTTTATATACTAACCTTTTATGCGGTACAGTGTCAAATGCTTTGGAGAAGTCCAGATATACGACATCCATTGATACGCTGCTGTCAAGTCTAGAACTTACCTCCTCATAGAAACTGATTAAATTAGTTTGACATGACCGATCCCTCATGAAGCTATGCTGAGATGGCGTTATTTGCTTATTTTCATTGAGGTACTCCAAGATAGCATCTCTTAGAAAACCTTCAAACAGTTTACCCACGACAGATGTTAAACTTACCGGCCTACAGTTTCTGGGCTCTGTTTTTGGACCCTTTTTGAATATTGGCACCACATTTGCTATGCGCCAATAATGTGCCTGTCTGTATAGAGTCCTTAAATATCAGAAATAAGGGTCTGGCTATGATATTACGTTAATTTTCTTAGGATATGGGGGTGTATGCCATCCGGTCCTGGCGATTTGTCTATTTTAATCTTTTTAAGACACCGCTGTACTTCTTCCTGGGTCAGACAGGGCACTTTTAATGGGGAACTTAATTTTACATTCTGCATTTCATCTGATAGTATATTTTCTTTAGTGAATACAGTGGAGAAAAAAATATTGAATAGCTTTGCTTTCTAATCGCTCTCTGCAACTCCCCCCTCATAACTCTGTAAAGGGCCGACACCTTCAGATTTATACTTTTTACCATTAATATAATTGAAGAACATTTTAGGGTTAGTTTTGCTCTCTTTGGCAATTAATCTATCGGTCTCTAGTTTGGCCGCTTTTATTTGTTTTTTACATATTCTATTTTTTTCAGTGCTTCCTCACTACCCTCCTGTTTTAGTGATTTAAATGCTTCCTTTTTGTCATGTATTGCTTTCTTTACAGTTCTATTTATCCACATTTGTTTCTTCTTGTTCCTTAACCTTTTATTCCCATAATTTACCTCTCCCAATTAGATTTTAGGATGCTTTTAAAAATATCCCATTTTGTGGCAGTATTTTTATTTTTGAGGACTTTGTCCCAGTTAGTTAGGCCTATGGCCTCTCTTAGTTGGCTAAAGTTAGCTTTTTTCAAGTTTGGTATTTTTTTTTCTCCCTGAACAAACACTCTTATGAATAATAATTGGAAGGTTATTACTTTATGGTCACTATTTCCCAGGTGTCCCCCAACCTGCACATCTGTTGTTCTGTCAGGTCTATTGGTTAATACTAAGTCTAGTATGGCCATCCCTCTAATTGGGTCCTGAACCAGTTGGGAAAGGTAATTGTCTTTAGTTATTGGCAAGAACCTGTTTCCTTTATGAGATATACAGGTTTCAGTTTCCTAGTCTATATCTGGGTAGATTTTCTGTGGACTCAGGTATATTAGGTGGTTTATAATAAACTCTTATTAGTAATTTATTATTGCTTTTGCCTCAATGTATTTCTACCCACAGTGACTCCACATTTACATGTCCCTCACTTATATCTTCTCGGACTGTGGGCTTTAGACAGAACTTTAAATAAAGGCAGACCCCCCCCCCCCCCCCCCCTCCGGTTTTGGTGATCCTTTCTAAACAGACTATAACCCTGTACATTAACTGCCCAGTCATAACTATCATTCAGACATGTCTCAGTTATTCCCGCTATGTCATAGTCCTCCTCACACATCACTAATTCAAGTTCACCAGTTTTATTATTTATGCTTTTGGCATTAGTATACATACATTTAAGAGGTTTATGTATATTTTCTACCCTACACCTTTTCTTCTGAACTGTTCTAGTCCCTCCTTCCATTCCTCCCCAGTTCCATTACCTTGCCCCAGCTCTCTATCTGCACTATCTTCCCATCCTATAATGTAATTACACTCCCCCCAGTCCCTAGTTTAAACACTCCTCCATCCTTCTAGCCATCTTCTCCCCCAACACAGCTGCCCCTTCCCCATTGAGGTGCAGCCCATCCCTACAATAAAGCCTGTAGCCGAGAGAGAAGTCGTCCCAGTTCTCCGGGAACCCAAACTCCTCCTTCCTACGGCAGTTCTTGAGCCACTTGTTCAACTCCCTAATCTCCCGCTGCCTTTCTTGTGTGGCTCGTGGTACAGGCAGTATTTTGGAAAATACTACCTTTGAGGTCCTTGCCCTAGGCTTTTGACCTAAATCCCTAAAATAATTTTTAAGGACGCTCCACCTACCTCTAACTTTGTCATTGGTTCCAATATGGACCATGACTGCTGGATCTTCTCCAGCCCCTCCCAGTAATCTGTCAACCCGATCCATGATGTGTCGAACTCGAGCGCCAGATAGACAACACACCGTTCGACGATCCCAGTCTTTGTGACAGATCGCCCTATCTGTACCCCTAATAATTGAGTCTCCCACAATCAGCACCTGTCTGACCCGCCCTGCTCTCCTGGTCCCCTGCTTACTGGAGCCGAGATTCCCCTGACTGTTAGAGGAAGTGCCCGGCTGCAGCAGTGCTGTCTGTCCCTGGACTGACATCCCCCTCATCTGCCAACCTTGCAAACTTGTTGAGGTGTTTCAGATCAGGGCTAGCCTCCCTGGCACTCTTCCTTCTATCCCGCTTTCTAACTGTTATCCAGCAAGCTACCTTCATTTCATCAGCCTCTTTGCTACCACCCTCCCCCACATCTACCCCAAAGAGTGCTTGTACAGTGAGCAGCAAACTCTTTTCCAAATTGTCAACACCTCTCAGTGTTGAATTTCGCCCATTTAGATACTCGATGTGCGATTCCAAAAGGGCAATTTGCTCACATTTTGAACAAAGATATGCACCCTCAAACGACTGTTCCAGGACTGCATACATTAAACAAGATGTGCACTGTACTGCGCTCTAAATAATGGAACACATACTAAATGGGGATTACGCAAAAAAAAGAAAAAAATACAATATAATGCAGTGATAAGAAACTGATTAACTGCAGCCCCCCACTAAAGTCCCTTAATCTGAAGTCACTTAATCTAAAGTCACACACTTAATACAAACACACACTTAAAAATCAAGCATGCGAACACTCACAACTCGTGTTATTTGCCTGCTTGTATAAATCGAGCTCTCAAACCAGCCTGCTTTTTTTTGGTTGGATTAGAGAATGTAATAGACCAACCTAAAATGTGTTTTAAGGTCATTTAATTGTCTGGGGTAATGCATTCCAGAGAACTGGTGCAGCATAAACATGAGGTTTGGATTCTGGAGGATGTTAGCTGTAAACAGGGTCTGGCCCCCTAGAGTATCAGAGGATCTACTGGTCCTCCTAAGCTCTAACACAATAAGAAGAAAAAAAGATAAAAAATAATGAAGAAAAAAGGTCTAACGGAGAACAATTTCATTTGGAGCTGACCTTGGAATATTACATGTGCATTCTGTGCAGCTGCACAGGGGCCCAGTAGGTAAAAGCGTCCACCACAAACTTATCAACACCAATGCATCCTAATATCTTCTTCATTGTATTTGAAGGACTGTTTAACTATTGTCATATTGTTTCTGGTGGATTAAAATACAAAAGTTACAGTCAGAATAGTATTCCAATAGGTGACTGGCACTCCTGTGGCTAATCCCTTCCCGCTGCGTATATTTGTGCTGGATTTTATCAGAGGGAAAGCTTCTCGGTGGTGCTCTATGCAGTATGGATATATATTTCATTGTGTAAAAGTTTTCATGGAACTTACCCGAGAGTTAAACTCTTTCCTTTATTTCATAAAGCAGGTACAGACAGATCTGGAAAATAGAAGATGGAAGTTTTGTGCCGGTATGTACTTTGTCTGGCCTACATACCGGCACGAAACAGCCGCCGCCTATTGTCCACGTCTCTCTGTACCTGATTTATGAAATAAAGGAAAGATTTTAACTCTTGGGTAGGGATGAGCGAACCCGAACTGTATAATTTTGGGGTGTCCGTGATACGAACCCGAACCCAAACATTTTTCGTAAAAGTCCAGGTTCGGGTTCGGTGTTAGTCGCTTTCTTGGCGCTTTTTGAAAGGCTGCAAAGCAGCCAATCAACAAGCGTCATACTACTTGCCCCAAGAGGCCATCACAGCCATGCCTACTATTGGCATGGCTGTGATTGGCCAGTGCAGCATGTGACCCAGCCTCTATTTAAGCTGGAGTCACGTAGCGCCGCACGTCACTCTGCTCTGAACAGTGTAGGGAGAGGTTGCAGCTGCGACTGTTAGGGTGAGATTAGGCAGTGATTAACTCCTCCAAAAGACTTAAGTCAGTGATCGATTTACAGCTGTGGATTATTGAACTGCTGCTATTCAATTGCTCACTGTTTTTAGGCTGCCTAGAGCGTTTTTCAGTCACTTTTTTCTGGGGTGATCGGCGGCCATTTTGTGTCTTGTGGTGCGCCAGCACAAGCTGCCACCAAGTACATTTAACCATCAATAGTGTGGTTATTTTTTGGCTATATCTTACATCAGGGTCAAGATGTCACCAAGTGCATTTAACCATCAATAGTGTGGTTATTTTTTGGCTATATCCTACATCAGGGTCAAGCTGTCACCAAGTGCATTTAACCATCAATAGTGTGGTTATTTTTGGGCTATATCCTTCATCAGGGGCAAGCTGTCACCAAGTGCATTTAACCATCAATAGTGTGGTTATTTTTTGGCTATATCCTACATCAGGGGCAAGCTGTCACCAAGTGCATTTAACAATCAATAGTGTGGTTATTTTTTGGCTAAATCCTACATCAGGGGCTTGGCTGTGCTCTCTATTTTATTGAGGGGTGAAATACAATTGCCAAAATAGCAGTACCCTAAATCTGACGTTTCAGCTGTGGCCAGCCAATTGTAATACTGTCTGCTGTCTGGCAAAGGATATATTTTTGTTCAGGGTTGAAAAACAATTCCCAACTTAGCAATTTCCTAAATTAGTGGTTTCTGCTGTATCAGGGCTACTTTAAATCTATTCATTAAAAGGGTATATTAGATTCAATGTGCTGATAGGGTCATTCTCCATAACTTCACACACACGCTACTGTGCAATTCCAAGTCTAATTCTGTCTGTAAGCGTATACCTGTCACCCAGCGCCTAAATAATAGGCCTCAAATTTATATTCATCTAAATCTGTGGTTATTGCTGAGGCTGGTCAAGTTATTTTGGGTCCGTCAAAGCACAGTTTTTGTTCTGGGTTGAAATACAATTCCCAATTTAGCAATTCTCTAAATTAGTGGTTTCTGCTGTATCAGGCCTACTTTAAATCTATCCCTAAAAGGGTATATTAGATTCAAGGTGCAGATAGGGTCATTCTCAATAACTTCACACACACGCTACTGTGCAATTCCAAGTCTAATTCTGTCTGTAAACATATACCTGTCACCCAGCGCCTAAATAATAGGCCTCAAATTTATATTCATCTAAATCTGTGGTTATTGCTGTGGCTGGTCAAGTTATTTAGTGTCCGTCAAAGCACAGTTTTTGTTCTGGGTTGAAATACAATTCCCAACTTAGCAATTCTCTAAATTAGTGGTTTCTGCTGTATGAGGCCTACTTTAAATCTATCCCTAAAAGGGTATATTAGATTCAAGGTGCAGATAGGGTCATTCTCAATAACTTCACACACACGCTATTGTGCAATTCCAAGTCTAATTCTGTCTGTAAACGTATACCTGTCACCCAGCGCCTAAATAATAGGCCTCAAATTTATATTCAGCTAAATCTGTGGTTATTGCTGTAGCTGGTCAAGTTATTTTGTGTCCGTCAAAGCACAGTTTTTGCTCTGGGTTGAAATACAATTCCCAACTTAGCAATTCTCAAAATTAGTGGTTTCTGCTGTATCAGGCCTACTTTAAATCTATCCCTAAAAGGGTATATTAGATTCAAGGTGCAGATAGGGTCATTCTCAATAACTTCACACACACGCTACTGTGCAATTCCAAGTCTAATTCTGTCTGTAAACGTATACCTGTCACCCAGCGCCTAAATAATAGGCCTCAAATTTATATTCATCTAAATCTGTGGTTATTGCTGTGGCTGGTCAAATTATTTAGTGTCCGTCAAAGCACAGTTTTTGTTCTGGGTTGAAATACAATTCCCAACTTAGCAATTCTCTAAATTAGTGGTTTCTGCTGTATGTGGCCTACTTTAAATCTATCCCTAAAAGGGTATATTAGATTCAAGGTGCAGATAGGGTCATTCTCAATAACTTCACACACACGCTATTGTGCAATTCCAAGTCTAATTCTGTCTGTAAACGTATACCTGTCACCCAGCGCCTAAATAATAGGCCTCAAATTTATATTCAGCTAAATCTGTGGTTATTGCTGTAGCTGGTCAAGTTATTTTGGGTCCGTCAAAGCACAGTTTTTGTTCTGGGTTGAAATACAATTCCCAACTTAGCAATTTCCTAAATTTGTGGTTTCTGCTGTATCAGGCCTACTTTAAATATATCCCTAAAAGGGTATATTAGATTCAAGGTGCTGATAGGGTCATCCACAATAACTTCACATGCTACCGTGCATTTCCAAGTCTAATTCTGTCCGTAAACGTATACCTGTTATCCAGCGCCTAAATACTAGGCCTCAAATTTATATTCAGCTAAGTCTGTCGTTACTGCTGTGCCTTTATTAGTGTAATACGGTACCTAAATAGATAGCCAGATAGTGTTAGGTGTCTGCAAAAAAAGGCCTGAATTTGAATTTAATACATTGGGCCAAATAATATTTTTCTTATTGTGGTGAACGGTAACAATGAGGAAAACATCTAGTAAGGGACGCGGATGCGGACATGGTCGTGGTGGTGTTAGTGAACCCTCTGGTGCTGGGAGAGGACGTGGCCGTTCTGCCACAGCCACACGTCCTAGTGTACCAACTACCTCAGGTCCCAGTAGTCGCCAGAATTTACAGCGATATTTGGTGGGGCCCAATGCCGTTCTAAGGATGGTAAGGCCTGAGCAGGTACAGGCATTAGTCAATTGGGTGGCCGACAGTGGATCCAGCACGTTCACATTATCTCCCACCCAGTTTTCTGCAGAAAGCGCACAGATGGCGCCTGAAAACCAAGCCCATCAGTCTGTCACATCACCCCCATGCATACCAGGGAAACTGTCTGAGCCTCAAGTTATGCAGCAGTCTCTTATGCTGTTTGAAGACTCCGCTGGCAGGGTTTCCCAAGGGCATCCACCTAGCCCTTCCCCAGCGGTGGAAGACATAGAATGCACTGATGCACAACCACTTATGTTTCCTGATGATGAGGACATGGGAATACCACCTCAGCACGTCTCTGATGATGACGAAACACAGGTGCCAACTGCTGCGTCTTTCTGCAGTGTGCAGACTGAACAGGAGGTCAGGGATCAAGACTGGGTGGAAGACGATGCAGGGGACGATGAGGTCCTAGACCCCACATGGAATGAAGGTCGTGCCACTGACTTTCACAGTTCGGAGGAAGAGGCAGTGGTGAGACCGAGCCAACAGCGTAGCAAAAGAGGGAGCAGTGGGCAAAAGCAGAACACCAGCCGCCAAGAGACTCCGCCTGCTACTGACCGCTGCCATCTGGGACCGAGCACCCCAAAGGCAGCTTCAAGGAGTTCCCTGGCATGGCACTTCTTCAAACAATGTGCTGACGACAAGACCCGAGTGGTTTGCACGCTGTGCCATCAGAGCCTGAAGCGAGGCATTAACGTTCTGAACCTTAGCACAACCTGCATGACCAGGCACCTGCATGCAAAGCATGAACTGCAGTGGAGTAAACACCTTAAAAACAAGGAAGTCACTCAGGCTCCCCCTGCTACCTCTTCTGCTGATGCCGCCTCGGCCTCTTCTGCTGCTGCCGCCTCGGCCTCTTCCTCCGCCTCTGGAGGAACGTTGGCACCTGCCGCCCAGCAAACAGGGGATGTACCACCAACACCACCACCTCCGTCACCAAGCATCTCAACCATGTCACACGGCAGCGTTCAGCTCTCCATCTCACAAACATTTGAGAGAAAGCGTAAATTCCCACCTAGCCACCCTCGATCCCTGGCCCTGAATGCCAGCATTTCTAAACTACTGGCCTATGAAATGCTGTCATTTAGGCTGGTGGACACAGACAGCTTCAAACAGCTCATGTTGCTTGCTGTCCCACAGTATGTTGTTCCCAGCCGGCACTACTTCTCCAAGAGAGCCGTGCCTTCCCTGCACAACCAAGTATCCGATAAAATCAAGTGTGCACTGCGCAATGCCATCTGTGGCAAGGTCCACCTAACCACAGATTACGTGGACCAGTAAGCACGGCCAGGGACGCTATATCTCCCTAACTGCACACTGGGTAAATGTAGTGGCGGCTGGGCCCCAGGCGGAGAGCTGTTTGGCGCACGTCCTTCCGCCGCCAAGGATCGCAGGGCAACATTCTTTGCCTCCTGTTGCCTCCTCCTCCTACTCGGCTTCCTCCTCCTCTTCTTCCACCTGCTCATCCAGTCAGCCACACACCTTCACCACCAACTTCAGCACAGCCCGGGGTAAACGTCAGCAGGCCATTCTGAAACTCATATGTTTGGGGGACAGGCCCCACACCGCACAGGAGTTGTGGCGAGGTATAGAACAACAGACCGATGAGTGGTTGCTGCCGGTGAGCCTGAAGCCCGGCCTGGTGGTGTGCGATAATGGGCGAAATCTCGTTGCAGCTCTGGGACTAGCCGGTTTGACGCACATCCCTTGCCTGGCGCATGTGCTGAATTTGGTGGTGCAGAAGTTCATTCACAACTACCACGACATGTCAGAGCTGCTGCATAAAGTGCGGGCCGTCTGTTCGCGCTTCCGGCGTTCACATCCTGCCGCTGCTCGCCTGTCTGCGCTACAGCGTAACTTCGGCCTTCCCGCTCACCGCCTCATATGCGACGTGCCCACCAGGTGGAACTCCACCTTGCACATGCTGGACAGACTGTGCGAGCAGCAGCAGGCCATAGTGGAGTTTCAGCTGCAGCACGCACGGGTCAGTCGCACTGCGGAACAGCACCACTTCACCACCAATGACTGGGCCTCCATGCGAGACCTGTGTGCCCTGTTGCGCTGTTTCGAGTACTCCACCAACATGGCCAGTGGCGATGACGCCGTTATCAGCGTTACAATACCACTTCTATGTCTCCTTGAGAAAACACTTAGGGCGATGATGGAAGAGGAGGTGGCCCAGGAGGAGGAGGAGGAGGAAGAGGGGTCATTTTTAGCACTTTCAGGCCAGTCTCTTCGAAGTGACTCAGAGGGAGGTTTTTTGCAACAGCAGAGGCCAGGTACAAATGTGGCCAGCCAGGGCCCACTACTGGAGGACGAGGAGGATGAGGATGAGGAGGAGGTGGAGGAGGATGAGGATGAAGCATGGTCACAGCGGGGTGGCACCCAACGCAGCTCGGGCCCATCACTGGTGCGTGGCTGGGGGGAAACGCAGGACGATGACGATACGCCCCCCACAGAGGACAGCTTGTCCTTACCTTTGGGCAGCCTGGCACTCTACATGCTGCAGTGCCTGCGCAACGACATCAGAGTTGCCCACATTTTAACATGTGCGGACTACTGGGTTGCCACCCTGCTGGTTCCACGGTACAAAGACAATGTGCCCACCTTACTTCCTGCACTGGAGCGTGATAGGAAGATGCGCGAGTACAAGCGCACGTTGGTAGACGCGCTACTGAGAGCATTCCCAAATGTCACAGGGGAACAAGTGGAAGCCCAAGGCCAAGGCAGAGGAGGAGCAAGAGGTCGCCAAGGCAGCTGTGTCACGGCCAGCTCCTCTGAGGGCAGGGTTAGCATGGCAGAGATGTGGAAAAGTTTTGTCAACACGCCACAGCTAACTGCACCACCACCTGATACGCAACGTGTTAGCAGGAGGCAACATTTCACTAACATGGTGGAACAGTACGTGTGCACACCCCTCCACGTACTGACTGATGGTTCGGCCCCATTCAACTTCTGGGTCTCTAAATTGTCCACGTGGCCAGAGCTAGCCTTTTATGCCTTGGAGGTGCTGGCCTGCCCAGCGGCCAGCGTTTTGTCTGAACGTGTATTCAGCGCAGGAGGGGGCGTTATTACAGACAAACGCAGCCGCCTGTCTACAGCCAATGTGGACAAGCTGACATTCATAAAAAAGAACCAGGCATGGATTCCACAGGACCTGTCCATCCCTTGTGCAGATTAGACATTAACTACCTCCCCTTAACCATATATTATTGTACTCCAGGGCACTTCCTTATTCAATGCTATTTTTATTTTCATTTTACCATTATATTGCGGGGCAACCCAAAGTTGAATGAACCTCTCCTCTGTCTGGGATATCTGACAATGGACTGTTCCAGTGTTGGGTGACATGAAGCATAATTCTCTGCTATGACATGAAGACTGATTCTCTGCTGACATGAAGCCAGATTCTCTGTTACGGGACCTCTCTCCTCTGCCTGGGTGCCTGGGCCTAAATATCTGACAATGGACTGTTCCAGTGTTGGGTGACGTGAAGCATGATTCTCTGCTATGACATAAAGACTGATTCTCTGCTGACATGAAGCCAGATTCTCTGTTACGGGACCTCTCTCCTCTGCCTGGGTGCCTGGGCCTAAATATTTGACAATAGACTGTTCCAGTGTTGGGTGACGTAAAGTATGAGTCTCTGCTATGACATGAAGACTGATTCTCTGCTGACATGAAGCCATATTCTCTGTTACGGGACCTCTCTCCTCTGCCTGGATGCCAGGGCCTAAATATCTGACAATGGACTGTTCCAGTGTTGGGTGACGTAAAGCATGATTCTCTGCTATGACATGAAGACTGATTCTCTGCTGATATGAAGCCAGATTCTCTGTTACGGGACCTCTCTCCTCTGCCTGGGTGCCTGGGCCTAAATATCTGACAATGGACTGTTCCAGTATTGGGTGACGTGAAGCATGATTCTCTGCTATGACATGAAGCCAAATTCTCTGCTGACATGAAGCCAGATTCTCTGTTACGGGACCTCTCTCCTCTGCCTGGGTGCCTGGGCCTAAATATCTGACAATGGACTGTTCCAGTGTTGGGTGACGTAAAGCATGATTCTCTGCTATGACATGAAGACTGATTCTCTGCTGACATGAAGCCAGATTCTCTGTTACGGGACCTCTCTCCTCTGCCTGGGTGCCTGGGCCTAAATATCTGACAATGGACTGTTCCAGTATTGGGTGACGTGAAGCATGATTCTCTGCTATGACATGAAGATTGATTCTCTTCTGACATGAAGCCAGATTCTCTGTTACGGGACCTCTCTCCTCTGCCTGGGTGCCTGGGCCTAAATATCTGACAATGGACTGTTCCAGTGTTGGGTGACGTGAAGCATAATTCTCTGCTATGACATGAAGACTGATTCTCTGCTGACATGAAGCCAGATTCTCTGTTATGGGACCTCTCTCCTCTGCCTGGGTGCCTGGGCCTAAATATCTGACAATGGACTGTTCCAGTGTTGGGTGACGTGAAGCATGATTCTCTGCTATGACATAAAGACTGATTCTCTGCTGACATGAAGCCAGATTCTCTGTTACGGGACCTCTCTCCTCTGCCTGGGTGCCTGGGCCTAAATATTTGACAATGGACTGTTCCAGTGTTGGGTGACGTAAAGTATGATTCTCTGCTATGACATGAAGACTGATTCTCTGCTGACATGAAGCCAGATTCTCTGTTACGGGACCTCTCTCCTCTGCCTGGATGCCAGGGCCTAAATATCTGACAATGGACTGTTCCAGTGTTGGGTGACGTAAAGCATGATTCTCTGCTATGACATGAAGACTGATTCTCTGCTGATATGAAGCCAGATTCTCTGTTACGGGACCTCTCTCCTCTGCCTGGGTGCCTGGGCCTAAATATCTGACAATGGACTGTTCCAGTATTGGGTGACGTGAAGCATGATTCTCTGCTATGACATGAAGACTGATTCTCTGCTGACATGAAGCCAGATTCTCTGTTACGGGACCTCTCACCTCTGCCTGGGTGCCTGGGCCTAAATATCTGACAATGGACTGTTCCAGTGTTGGGTGACGTGAAGCATGATTCTCTGCTATGACATGAAGACTGATTCTCTGCTCACATGAAGCCAGATTCTCTGTTACGGGACCTCTCTCCTCTGCCTGGGTGCCTGGGCCTAAATATCTGACAATGGACTGTTCCAGTATTGGGTGACGTGAAGCATGATTCTCTGCTATGACATGAAGATTGATTCTCTGCTGACATGAAGCCAGATTCTCTGTTACGGGACCTCTCTCCTCTGCCTGGGTGCCTGGGCCTAAATATCTGACAATGGACTGTTCCAGTGTTGGGTGACGTGAAGCATGATTCCCTGCTATGACATGAAGACTGATTCTCTGCTGACATGAAGCCATATTCTCTGGGACCTCTCTCCTCTGCCTGGATGCCTGGGCCTAAATATCTGACAATGGACTGTTCCAGTGTTGGGTGACGTGAAGCATGATTCTCTGCTATGACATGAACACTGATTCTCTGCTGACATGAAGCCAGATTCTCTGTTATGGGAACTCTTTTTTATTAGAAAAATACAAAACTTAACAGACAAGAAAAAACAAAACAGAACAGCTTCTCAGCTGGCCCAGCCTCACTCATACTCACATTCATATCAATACCCTATAAAAACGATATACAAACTATATACAAATGCTAAAAAAAGAAATGAAACTTACTTAGCCGGTTCAGCTGTAAAACCCAAAAAAAAAGAAAAACTTGACTACTCGTCAATAAAACAAAAACGCAAATAAACAATAATAATAATAGTACAAAACAAACAATTTTTTTATTTATTATATTATATTACCTTATATTACCTTTTTATTAATATAACACATAAAGCAAAACAAACCTCACCTCGCTAATCTAGCCCTAACCCCCACTACCTACTCCATCACCCTTCACCCAAGGCTGACCTCCGCCTCACGTCTCTCTCGTGTCCGCATAGTCCGAGGCCAGCCCTACCTCCACCACCCACATCTAGCCCCTCGCCCCATGTCCACCCATGTCTGCATAGTCCAGGGCTAGATGCAGGCCTCCCACTTCAATACACACATAAAACACTTAAAAGCACAAATAAAAGACCCCTTCCCTCACCCACCCAACCTAACTAGCCCCAACTCATTCTATCCTAATAAACAACATAAACAACATAACTATTTAACACACACTGCAAAATATTTTAATATACAGAACTACCCGAAGGCCCAAGCTCGGTCTCTGTAAGCCTTTCTTCAAAGCTCAACATCCCACAAAACAAAAATCTACGGTGAAAGCATCAGCCCACCACCAGGAAACGTATGACTAGGCTAGGGTACGCTAAAAGCAAAGCCTCTCCAGAGGAGAGAGGCCCTACTGGTACCCAGTCTCTCATACTCCAAAGAACGCACCTTCACCAGGTCACCCAGAATGTTCCTGCATACCACGTCCACTGGGAGGACTTTCTGCTGCGTTGAAACTAAGCACCGTGCATTCCACGTGTAGAACCTAACCACTATACTGACTAAAAAACATGTGCACAGGTCCCTTCTACCAATGTCTCTGAGCACTCCATAAGCCCACTCTGCATAGGAGAGGCTGGCTAGCCTAGGCCAGCCAATGGAAGCTCCCACCCGTTGGTAAACCTCTGTATTAAAGGGACACTGAATCAGGAAGTGATCCATACTTTCCAGTATGGAGCCACACTCCTCCCGGGGACAACCCCTTTCATCAGAGTTCCTGTATTTCAAGTTGTCCCTCACATACAGCCTCCCGTGAAAGCAGCGCCAAGCCAAGTCCCAAAACTTCAAGGGGATCCTTGCAGAATTTAGCAACTGTAACCCCTTGTCTAGATCCCGGCTTGGGCAATCCCTGAGGGCCAGGGGCTTCTGGAAGTGGGACAACAAGACCCTCTCGTCAAGGGACCTCCTTGACAGAGTCCTGATCTCCCTCACCTCCAAACCCCACCGGTGGATCACCTTCAGAATCGGGGTGACGTAAGTCGGAAGATATCCGTGAGGCGTACGCAAGTCCTTCACTTGCCCTCCTGTCTCCCATTCCTGGAAGAAAGGCCGAAACCACCCCCGGCAGGAGACTACCCACGGAGAAGTCCCTCTCCATCCAGAGGTTCGCCAGATTCGCTTTAACAAAGGTGTTTACAAGAAACACCACGGGGTTGACCATAGATAACCCCCCTAGTCTCCTCGTGCGGTAAGTCACTTCTCTCTTGATCAGGTTCAGTCTATTCCCCCATAAGAGCTGGAAGAACAGACTATAAACCCGAGTCCAGAGAGGCTCTGGCAAGATACACACGCTACCCAAATAGATAAGCAAAGGGAGTAAGTAGGCCTTGATCAGGTTTACCCTTTCCCTGAGGGTCAAAGACCAACCCTTCCACTGGTCGACCTTCTGAGCGGCGATCTTAAGCCTGTCGTCCCAATTTTGAGTGGGATAGTCCCCATGGCCAAAATGGATGCCTAGGACTTTGGCTGACGACTTGGGCCCTGGGAGGGTGTCCGGGAGATCAAAAACTGGATCACCCCCTCCCAGCCAGAGAATCTCACACTTATCCCGATTGATCATGGGCCCGGATGCCTCCGAGTAGCGATCCACTTCAGACATCACGTACTCCGCCTCCCCTCTCGAGGATACGAAAATGGTGACATCGTCAGCGTACGCTACTACCATCAGCGTGGCTTCCGGCGCCGTCCGATCCATCCCGACTCCCGCCAACGGTCCACGATCGATCCGCTTAAGAAAGGGATCAATCGCGAACACGTATAAAAGCGGGCTCAAAGGACAACCCTGGCGGACGCCAGACCCAACCTCATAAGAGCAGCCAGACCAACCGTTCACAAGCGGGAAACTCTCTGCCCCTGCATACAAGATCTTTAACCAATCGACAAACCCCCCCGGCAGGCCATACTTCAGAAGGACCGACCAGAGGTACTCATGGTTCACCCGATCAAACGCCTTTGCTTGATCTAAGGACAGCATGTACCCCCTCCAGTAGCCTGCTCTACTCTGCTCCACTGCCTCTCGGACACCGAGTACAGCACTAAAAGTGCTGCGTCCTGGAACCGAGCAATGCTGGGCCACCGAAAGGAGTTGGGGTGCAAATTTTACCAGCCTATTAAGAAGTATCTTGGCCAGAATCTTTCTGTCCGTATTAAGAAATGCTATGGGATGCCAGTTCTCAATACGGCTCGGATCTTTACCCTTTGATAGAAGGATCAGAGCTGACCTCCTCATTGACCGAGGCAGAGTGCCCGAGGATAAACACTCATTGAATACCTCAGTCAAGAGGGGACATAAAGAGTCCTTAAAGGTCTTATAAAACTCAGATGTTAAGCCATCCGGGCCTGGCGACTTCTTCAGAGCTAACCCTTCCACCGCCAGGATAACTTCCTCCTTCCTGATCTCTTCTACCAAACCGTCAAAAGAGAGGTGAGCTCCTGACTCAGGGGTGACCCCAGCCAGGAAAGCCGACATCTTGTCCCGATCCAGATCCCTCCTCCCCAAGAGGCACGAGTAAAAGGATCTAACGACTTCCAGGATCCCTGATCTGGACCTGCTCAGAGATCCCGTACTATCGACCAGTCCTGTTATTAACTTACTCTTCACTGACATCTTACAATTTCTGTAGGGGTCGGGCGAGCGGTACCTCCCAAAGTCCCTCTCAAAAACTAAAGATGTGTGCCTATCATACTGGCACCTCTTGAGAAAAGATTTCACCCTGGAGATATCCTCGCGGCTACCACCAGTCGAGACCAGATGCTCGAGTTTCCTCCTCAGACCCTGATACAGGTGGTACCTGTCCAGGGACCTGAGGCTCGAGAGCCGGCGGAAGAACCTTGCAGCCCGATCTTTGAATATCTCCCACCACTCTGACTTAGTATCACAGAGATCCAGTAAAGGTACCTGACTCTGAAGGAAGTCCTCAAAGGATTGTCTCACCTCTGCTTCCACCAAGACACCCGAATTCAGCTTCCAATAACCTCTTCCCATTTGGGGGGATTCTGAAATATTCAGAGAAAACATAATCAAACAGTGATCAGAGAATTCCACCTCCACAACCCTTAAGGGCGAAAAGGTAGCCTCCTCCTTCAAATAAAACCTATCTATTCTAGACCTTACCTGACTACCTCTATAGAAAGTGAAACCCCCGTGGCCTGGGGTATGCCTAATGTGGACATCCTCCAGACGAGCCTCACTAGCTACTCTATTCAGAAAAATACTATCATAAGTCAGCCGGTTTCTGGTGCCTCCCCTGTCTTGGGGCCTTGTGACAGTATTAAAGTCCCCACCAAAAACCACCTGCCGGCTTGTAAAAAGGAAAGGCTTAATCCTCATAAAGAGACATTTCCTGTCCCACCTGGACTGGGGCCCGTAGATATTAATCAGGCGCAGTTCCTGTCCCTTCATGAGGACATCCAAGATCAAACACCTCCCCATTTCTAATTCAATTACTCGTCGGCATTCTACCGGTGCGGTAAAAAGGACCGCCACTCCGCTATACGGCTCAGCCGCAAGAGACCAGTAGGAGGGCCCTGGTCTCCACTCCCTCTTGGCTTTATAAATCGCTGCCAAATCTGGCAGCCTGGTCTCTTGCAAAAACAAAATGTCAGCTTCAACACCGCTGAGAAAATCGAAGGCTGTGAAACGAGCCGCATCTGACTTAATGCTGGCGACATTAATGGTCGCCAGAGTCAGCAGAGCGGGTACCGCCATAAAGAGTAGTTAAATTAGACGGCCTTCTTCCCATCCTTCTCCCCCCTCCCGGGGCTGCCTTCTAGAGCAGCACGACCTCTCTTGAGGGAGATAGTGGTATCCATCTCTGCCACCACCACCTCCCTCTGCGCACCACTCCTGGCTTTCTCAGTCTCAGGGCCCGGTTTTGCCGCCCCTCCTGAGGACCTTGCATCCCCACCAGAGGGGGGCGCGGGGCCCCCTGAAGGCCCTCCCTCCTTCGCCCCCGGCCCCTCACCTTCAACCCCCTCCTCAGCAGAGGAGGCAGAGGTCTCATCCAAGATGAGGTACCGGTTGGAGAGCTCCAGAGGGGAGCCGGTTACACCTTCCCTGGCAACTTTGGTCGGGCTAGATCTTTTTTTAGTACGCCGTTTCCGTCTACTTTGGGACTCTGCCCCACTACCCTCTGCAGAACTTTCGTAGTGCGAGGACAGAGTCTCTTCGGCCCGGTCCAGTCTCTCAATCTCCTCCTCCAGCTCGCTGCCCCCTAGGGTCTCGGATTCAGGAGGGGCAGTCGTTTGGGAAGGAGCGGGCATCACTCCAGGACGAGGTTCCTCCCCCTCCATCTCCGCCTGACGCCTCTCTCTCCGCCTCTGCCGGGACGGGTTGTTCCGGTTCCTCACTGACCCCTTAACTCCACTGCCTTTGCCAGTACCTGCCTCAGCTGAAGGGACCTCCCGGCCCGCTCCTGCATGAGCTCGGGCCGCATTGGCCTCAGAGAGAGGACAGCGACTGAAGGGGTGCCCGAGCTCCCCACACAGGTTGCATCTAATCTCCTCACAAGATGCAGCAAGATGACCAGTCCCCCCACACAACGCGCACTTCTGCACTTGGCAGCTGGCGCTGAAGTGTGTGGGGCTGCCGCACTTGTGACAGAGCTTAGGCTGCCCCCTGTAGAAAACCAAGATCCTGTCTCGGCCGATAAAGGCAGATGATGGAATGTGGGAAACTGTACTGCCCAGACGCCTAAGCTTGATATTAAACGTCCAGGCACCCGACCAAATGCCAAACTCGTCCAGGTTTTTAGCTGGTATTCCCTGGACCTCTCCGTACCTTCCCAGCCAGGTCATGATGTCAATACAAGAGAGCGACTTGTTACGGGTCAGAACGGTCACTCTCTTGACCTCACTCTGGCGGGTTATCGCTTTTGCAACGAAACCACGCCAGACCGGCATGTTCTTCACCAGCTCATATCCGGACCAGAAGAGCTCAAGCCCCTCCGGCCGGACAAAGCTCATGTCAAACTCCTTGGAGCCAAAAGGATGGATCAAGGCAAAGATGTCAGTAGCCTTGAAACCCATCCCAAGCAGGAGCTCCACTACCCTCTTTCTAGTAGGGCAAGCTTCATCGCCACTCCACTTGAGACAGACCACATTCCGTCTGGCTCCAGGGCCGGTTACATTGCTTTTATTTATATCGTCACTTTTAACCTTTTTACCCTTCTTATCCTTCCCTCTGCTACCACCTGCCCCACACAGAACCTGGGCACTGGTGGTCACTACCCCCACCTCCCCTGTGCTTGATTCAGCGCTGGGGGCAGAGGCAGAAGCGGAGGGAATGACACCAGTGGCCACGTAGGCGGCCATGGAGGAGGGAGAGACACATCCCCTCCTCCTAACAGTTGTTCTTCTTGAAAAGCGCCGTGCCGTGGCACCACTGTGCTCAGCAAGCCGATGCCTTTCACACCTAAATTGTCCTTTAGGAGCGCTCTTAATCTCATCCAGGGACACACCGACAGACACGTCCCCCGGCCCGCCCATCACCCCCGCAGCACCGCTCTCCGCCACCAACACTGTGGCGCAGGAGGGCGGAGCAACGGGCACTACCGGAGCAGCGGGACCGGAGGAGAAAACAGGGAAACCTGGAGCCTTCTTTATGGGAGAGAGGGGAGGAGCGCCGGCCACGGCAGTCGCCCCCACCACGTCACTCCGCCGCAGGTCCACCACACACCCATTCAGTGTGTTTAGGACCGCGGCGGGGATGGGCGGGGTTATCCGCGTCCATCGGAAAGCCCCCCCCACCCTCCGAACTCGCCGCCCTCAATGCCTGCGTGTTGGACTTTTCAGTCCCTCCTTCTCTCGGGCCGCCCCCACTACTGCAAGTGAGGACGGCGTCCTCCGCCATCTTGGACACCTCGTGCCTTTTCTCCCCACTCCCGTCGCCCGGTCCCACAGCAGAGACCGGGGCTGGGAGGATGGTGGGGGTTGCAATCCAAGCAGCCTTTTCAGCCTGCCCGGATTGCTGGGGGTGAGAAACATACACATATCTCACCTCCACTCTGCTTTTTTCTTTCTTCTTTTTTCCCTTCTTTTTTTTCTTTTCAATATCTTCATCCTCATCTGGAAGTTCTTCTCCAAACAAAAAACTGCCTTCATGCAGCCGGGGTGACTCCAAGCGTTTAATCTCAGCCATGAGCCCTCCCCCGACTCCACTACTTCCACTTTCAAATTCATCTTCTGAGCTTGTGAGAGGCAGGCACACCTGTTCAGCTGTGATCCCAGTGTCCATGGCCTGCTCCTCTTTCTCTGTCTTTCTCTCTGCCTTTTTCTCTGCCTCTGTTTCTTCCTCATCGTCTGGGGGGTCAGCCATTTGCAGACTTCCCTGGGCCATGACGAAAAATCTTTCCTCATTTTTTTGTTTTTCTTGGAAGGGACCACTACTTTCCAGTATAATTGCCCTCCTTGCTTCCATTTCTTTTTTTATATCTTTTCTTTTAGGACCTTTATCCTCTCTGATATCTCAGGTCTTTTATTTTTTGAAGCCTTGTACGCCTTTACTCTTTCCAGCTTAATGTCGCTTCTGAGCTTTTTTAAGGCTTTGCCAGCGTCTTCATATTCCCTGAGGTAGGCCGCAGTACGGGAGCTGTACATGGAGACCGATTCCTGGGGCCTTTTGATGCTCCAGTCAGTCTCCACCCTCCCTGGCCCACCCCAAGGAACACTCCGCTCACCTGCAGGGTTACCATCCACCCTCCCGGACTTGCTGGTGGTCTTCACAGCTCCTGCTCCCAGGGGCTGCAGGGGACACCACAGCATGACCCCTGCTCGATCTTCTGACCGCTGAGACTGGATGATGGTGCAGAGGCCGGTAACTCGCCTCCCCTACCTCCCGCCGGCCTACCCCGGGAAGCAGGATCCTGGGTCCCAACTGGAGACATAGCTCCAGGCCTCCACCAACTCCCTAAGGAGAGGCAGGGCCTGGGCTGGGGAGAGGTGTTGAAAACTCCCCGCAAGCCTGGAGCTCCTCCTGGGAAGCAGATGTTAGAAAACTCCCCAGAGAGGCCCACACTGGAAGTTCCAGGAGCTCAGTGGAAACACCTCCTCACTCTGTGGCTGCAGGAACCAGACACGCCCCAGTCTGATTCTCTGTTACGGGACCTCTCTCCTCTGCCTGGGTGCCTGGGCCTAAATATCTGACAATGGACTGTTCCAGTGTTGGGTGACGTGAAGCATGAGTCTCTGCTACGACATGAAGACTGATTCTCTGCTGACATGAAGCCATATTCTCTGTTACGGGACCTCTCTCCTCTGCCTGGATGCCGGGGCCTAAATATCTGACAATGGACTGTTCCAGTGTTGGGTGACGTAAAGCATGATTCTCTGCTATGACATGAAGACTGATTCTCTGCTGATATGAAGCCAGATTCTCTGTTACGGGACCTCTCTCCTCTGCCTGGGTGCCTGGGCCTAAATATCTGACAATGGACTGTTCCAGTGTTGGGTGACGTGAAGCATGATTCCCTGCTATGACATGAAGACTGATTCTCTGCTGACATGAAGCCAGATTCTCTGTTATGGGACCTCTCTCCTCTGCCTGGGTGCCGGGGCCTAAATATCTGACAATGGACTATTCCAGTGTTGGGTGACGTGAAGCATGATTCTCTGCTATGACATGAAGCCAAATTCTCTGCTGACATGAAGCCAGATTCTCTGTTACGGGACCTCTCTCCTCTGCCTGGGTGCCTGGGCCTAAATATCTGACAATGGACTGTTCCAGTGTTGGGTGACGTGAAGCATGATTCTCTGCTATGACATGAAGACTGATTCTCTGCTGACATGAAGCCATATTCTCTGTTACGGGACCTCTCTCCTCTGCCTGGGTGCCTGGGCCTAAATATCTGACAATGGACTGTTCCAGTGTTGGGTGACGTGAAGCATGATTCCCTGCTATGACATGAAGACTGATTTTCTGCTGACATGAAGCCATATTCTCTGGGACCTCTCTCCTCTGCCTGGATGCCTGGGCCTAAATATCTGACAATGGACTGTTCCAGTGTTGGGTGACGTGAAGCATGATTCTCTGCTATGACATGAACACTGATTCTCTGCTGACATGAAGCCAGATTCTCTGTTATGGGACCTCTCTCCTCTGCCTGGGTGCCGGGGCCTAAATATATGACAATGGACTGTTCCAGTATTGGGTGACGTGAAGCATGATTCTCTGCTATGACATGAAGATTGATTCTCTGCTGACGTGAAGCCAGATTCTCTGCTATGGGACCTCTCTCCAATTGATATTGGTTAATTTTTATTTATTTTATTTCTATTTTAATTCATTTCCCTATCCACATTTGTTTGCAGGGGATTTACCTACATGTTGCTGCCTTTTGCAGCCCTCTAGCCCTTTCCTGGGCTGTTTTACAGCCTTTTTAGTGCCGAAAAGTTCGGGTCCCCATTGACTTCAATGGGGTTCGATTTCGGGACGAAATTCGGGTCGGGTTCGGATCCCGAACCCGAACATTTCCAGGAAGTTCGGCCAAACTTCTCGAACCCGAACATCCAGGTGTTCGCTCAACTCTACTCTTGGGTGAGTGCCATACGAACTCTGTCTTTTACACATGAAAATAGAAAAGTTAAGTTGGTACACCACTAAACAGCTTGCTAGAAAGGAGCTCTATGATAAATGCCTCACTGTCAACAAACAATCTGTTATGTAAAAGAGGCCCACAATTTTTCTTGCATAAGAGCACTTTTCAGTCAATGAGGAAAGGCCCTCAGGTCATTTACTCTGGAGCAACCAAGGCGCTCATAGGGTAAGTATGTACAAACTGGGTGTCATGAAGTAAGATGGTCGGTGGCGTCAGTGCTGCTGATGTCATCTGGGTCCACACTGCATGGTGGGCCTGTCCTCAGGATGGAATGAACATTTAGATAATTGGTGGTAGAAGGGAGTTGGTGCAAATACTCAACCAGTATAGATGGAAATACCTTCTTTATAAGGACATTGAGGAAACAAATCGATTCGGAGTGCATGAGATTTTTTTTCAAGTCTAAAAGGTGGTATAAAATAATCCAATATATACAACAATATAAAATGGAATAAATTATAAAACAAATTGGATTCTACTCTGGATGGAAAATGTACTATGTTATAAACATTTAATTATCTGTTTCATTAAAGGTTTGGAATTAAAATAGTCAAAATAATTATTATGATAAACAAATTATATAAAACTAAAAAATGTCATCCTGAGGACAGCATCCATTTATACATTCTGCCTGGGATAGCTCATAGAGTCCCATGGCTTCAAATACCACCTCTATGCTGATGAGACTCAGATCTACCTCTCTGGCCCAGATGTCTCTTCCCCGATATCCAGAATCCTAGTGTGTCTGTCAGCAACTTCATTCTTCTCATCCTGCCTCCTAAAACTCAACATGGAGAAAACAGAATTCCTCACTTTCCCCCATGTCACTCAGCCCCCCTACCTGACCTATCCATTACAGTTAATAGAACAAAGCTTTCTCTAGTCTCACAGGTCCGCTGCCTGGGGATAACATTTGATTCTGCCCTGTCTTTTAAGCAACACATCCAAACCCTCACATCTACCTGTCGCTTTCAACTCAAGAACATCTTTTGTATTTGGTTCCACTAAAATGCTAATGCATACCCTCGTCGTCTCCCGCCTAGACTACTGCAAAATTCCCCTCTGTGGCCTACCATCTAGTATTCTTGCTCCCCTCCAATCAATTCTCAACTCTGCTGCCCGGTTAATCCATCCCTCTCCTCAGTTCTCCTCTGCCCCCCCCCCCCCCCCCCTTTGCCAATACCTTCAATGGCTTTCCATTGCCCAACAGATTCAGTTTAAAATACTAACAACTACATATAAGACCATCCACAACCAGTCCCCTCCTTACATCTCTGACCTGCTTTCCTGATACATCCCCACACATAATCTCTGATCCTCAAAGGACTCATCTGTTCTTCTCACAGTTATCTACAAATTTTCTCATGTGCCTCTCCTCTACTCTGGAACTCAATACCCCAATACATCAGACTCTCCCCCAACATCCAAACCTTCAAAACTAACCTGAAAACCCACCTTTCCAGAAAAGCCTTGCACCTGCAATAAGCATGCTGCCACCACATAGCCATACAACCATATGAGCAGCCTCACCTACTCTATCCCCCCCCCCCCCTCCATGGTAGATTGTAAGCTCTTGCAGGTAAAGTCTTCTCCTCCTCTGTACCAGTTTGTTAATGGTTTCATGTTTATCGTATTTGTATGTTATATATTATGTATGTGTAACTCTCTCTTGATTTCAAGTGCCATGGAATTAATGGAGCTTTGAAATATATAACAATAATATAGCATAGAAAACAGCACAGGTAGGGTGGTAGACAGAGATGGAGGAGGAAATGTAGGGGAGTGTAGCTCTATGGAGAGCTTTGTGGGTGAGTAAAGTTAAAATGTAATACTATGGGCAGCACGGTAGTGGTTAGCAATGGTGCCATACTAATGGAGAAAGTAGATGGTGAGCTCCATTTGGCAAAGCAAGTGATGATAATGTCTGTAAAGCGCTGCAGAAAATGTCAGTGCTATATAAGTGAGTAAAATAAATAGATAATAAATACTGTACAGGCAACCAGTGCAGAGACTGGCACAGGGTAGAGGCACTGACTGGTGTAGTGGTTTGACAGATAAATGAGCCTGGCTGGTGCATTCAGAATAGATAAAAGATGGGAGAATTTCCAAGAAATTGTTAAACCCATCTGCACCATTAGACTAATATTGAATGCTAAGACAAGAACAAAAGATGGTATTATAAGAGGTGCCGGCAGACAGGTTTGGGGACTTAGTGTCACATTGCATTATAATTATTAGTTTAAGCATTGCTTCAGAGACGTGTCTTCTGTGGTTGCTTCTCAGGACTTTTTTTTTCACAAATTTCTAATTATTTGCAGCTCAAGTATCAGTTCTCCCTGAAGGACAATTTCTTAGGATTTTAAGGGGCATTTCTTTGGGGCCTTTGCTCAAAGTTAACGTGAGATAGAAAGCCTAGTGTATTTTTGCATAGCTGATTTGCACATGGTTGATGTGCCGCCATTCACCTCTGCTTGCATAATCTAGACAGTTGGACTAATGTGTTATTACAGCATTTAAGGGCTTGGCTTTGGTCTCTTGTGCTTTTTTTCATGGTTACAAAAACAAATTCAATCCTGGGATTTCTCGCTTTAGAATTTACTTTCAAAGGCAAAGGTAAGGCTGGTGGATTGCACTCCCCAGACATTAAACATTTACAGTTGACACACAATCACAAGCATATCCTCTTTGAAAAAGATCCCTAAAAATGATCTTAATATAAGTAATATAATTAATCTCTACAATTTAAATCACTCTATAGATATCAACATATCCCCATAATATAAAAGTGATCTACAAATAACTACACATCTCTGCAGTCCTTTTTATTTATTTCATGTTCTTTTATTTATTTATTATTAATTAAATATCATTAAAAATAAACAAACAAATAAATAAATATTTATATGGCACCAACATATTCTGCAGCGATGTAATGAGATTTTCACCACTAACATGTCCCCCTGCCCTGAAATCTAAAATCTAACCTGTCAATCTAATTTGCACTTAGGAACAATTTCATTGGAAGCCAATTAACCTATCAGTCGGATTTTAGAGTGGAGGAGGAAACCAGATTCCCCAGAAGAAATCACAAGGAGAAAATACAATCTCCATGCAGATGTTGCACTTGATCAAACTGGAAATCAGGACCCCAACGCTGCCAAGCAATTATCACTGAGCCAAATGGACGGTCTTCAATTGTCATGTAGACACAGAGAAGGATTTTAAGAGTCATTTTATTCTATGTTTTATATACATGTGGTTCTTGTTGATTTTCATTTTGTTCTCCTGATTTCACCATTTAGGTGTTGCTAGATTTACATAGGGACATGGAGGCACAAAGTGACTTGTATTAGGTCACAGTTCCTGCAGAACATTCCTATTAGCTCATTGAATTTATATACTTTTGAGGATCAGTATATGACTTTAAAAGTAACAGCTGTGGATACAAGTCATACAGTCTGTGGAGAAATCACACAATGTAGGAAATATTTCAAGCTGACGTTTTATCGACAGATAAGATACATGGGAGCTCTCTATACTGGCCTATTAAGAGCCACTATGGAATCTACATATAGTTACACCAGATATGATAAAACATGTCTATAAATGAAGAGAGGCAGTGCAGATGCAACCTTGTGTTTATTCATATTTCATCCAACACATGAGAAGCTAAATCCCTAAAACAGGCAAAACATTATGTATGACAGGCGAAAAAAACACATGTAGTACTTGTACATAAGCTATTTTTTTTAACTAGATTTTGTTTTATTTTGGGGCTTTCCACTTTGAAGACAATAGGGAAGAACCTCACAAAAATATCATGGCTACAGGATGCTGGGGTTTTAAAGCAGTCTTGGATAAAATGCAATAGGTTAATTGGAATTGCACAAAGGAGAAATTCAATTTACTTAAACTGCATCTCTGTCAATAAAATATCCTGAGGGAATATCAGAACCAAGCAAACTTTGTGAGAAAGTACAACCTCAACGTGTAAGCAAATGAAATGCAACATTGAGGAGGAGGCAGCAAGACAAACTAGAGGCTAGTCCATGGATGCAACTTCCTTACATACAGGGAGTGCAGAATTATTAGGCAAATGAGTATTTTGACCACATCATCCTCTTTATGCATGTTGTCAAAAATATCATGGCTACAGGATGCTGGGGTTTTAAAGCAGTCTTGGATAAAATGCAATAGGTTAATTGGAATTGCACAAAGGAGAAATTCAATTTACTTAAACTGCATCTCTGTCAATAAAATATCCTGAGGGAATATCAGAACCAAGCAAACTTTGTGAGAAAGTACAACGCGATGACGTAGGCAGAGTACGTCACGCTCTCCGCCTCCCCCGTGGCTCAGCTGTCCTGCTGCTGCTCTGAGCTTCTGGCGTCGCATGGATCTCTCGGCGTCTCTGTGACGCTCCCCGGCCGTGTTTCCTCTATGTTGCCGCTCCGACGATTTCTCCGTCTGCTCTACCTGTGAGGAGTTCATCTCAGCTTATACTTCCCCGGTCTTCGTCGATCCTCTCCCCTCCTCTCCATCCCGCTGTGGAAACTTGGAGTCGGTACCGCCTGGATTTGCCTGGATCGCTGGATCGCTGGATCGCTGAACGGGTCTGGATCCTCACTCCTGTTGCCTGCATCACTGTATGTATCGGTCCTCAGACCTGCTGATTTCTGCTGATCCCCCGTCCCTCTCCCTGTGCCGTTCTGATTAAATTATGCTGTGTCGTTTTTGGCTGAAAAGAATCAGGCCGGGCTGTTGAAATATCTATGGGACTCTCTCTTACCTGATCGTCCGACTTACAGCCGACTTCTCCCCTCATTTGTTCTCACTGATTTGCTTCCCTGTCACTGCCGTGACTAACCTCCCTGTGACTGTGTCTTTGTAATACTGGGATCAACCCTATAAAACTTTATTTTTGATAGGCTGCTGGATATTCGGCTTTTCCGTTTTGGCTGCTGGTGTCTCTTAGGAGTCTCTGATCCTGGGGAAGGTTGAAACCCGGTGAGATTGTTCCTTTCTTTTGTTACCCCCCTTCCTTTTGTCTCCTATACGTCCTCTCCTGCGGATGATATTTACTAACTAAAATCTACTTCACCATCCTAAAAACACACTTGGTGCCTACAAATATTAAAAGTAGTAAACCATACAGTATCAGGTGGAAAGTGGAAGTGGAAGATTGGAAAAAGTATAAAAAGAGTATAAAAAGAAAAAAAAAAAAAAAAAAAAAAAAAGGGTTAAAAAAAAAAAAAAAAAAAAAAAAAAAGGAGAAGGGGGCGAAAGAGGGAGAAGGAGCAAAGAAAGAGAGAAGAAGAGATACAAATATAAAAGGAGAGTAAGAAAAACAAAAAAGGTAAAAAAAAAAAATAAAAAAAAAAAAAAAAACACACAGGGAAAGGGGGAGTAAAAGAAAAGGAGGAGAAGAAAAAGAGAGTAAAGAGAAGGAGGAGAAGAAAAAGAGAATAAAGAAAAGGAGGGGAGACGGGAAGGGAGAAGGAGGAAAAGGGGAGAAAAAAAAAAAAAAAAATACCAAGGAACCGACCATGGCTCCAAAAGCTCCCAGGCGATCGGCTGACCACTCAAGTCAGAAATCGGGGTCTAAAACTTATGAAACAACTAAAATAGACCAGTTCTTGAGATCTCCGAGGATTAATACGAGGGGCGGACAAAAGGAACTTGCCACAAAAAAAAATGATGATGATTCTGAGGTGATTGTAACAGAATTACAAAAAGCTTCTAGATACCCCGAAGAGGAAGACGGCATAATGGGGGAAGTCATCCCTAATGATAACTCCTCCCCGCTAGAAGAAATACTGCTAGCGGTAAAACAGAATGGGGATCTAATACAAGCTGTTACAACCCAACTTGGGTTTATTCAAGTCGACGTCGGATTAATAAAAGATGATGTGTCCAAAATGCGAGATAGAGTTAAACTCCTTGAGAGTTCCGTCACCCTTATACAGAAGGAATCCAAAAAAACAAATATGGAACTATCTACATTTAAATCAGAATATAATCTCTTGAAGAAAAAGCTAGTGGACCTTGAGGATAGGTCACGAAGATATAATGTGAGAATAATTGGGATTCCAGAGGGTGTGGAGGAGAGAAACCCAACCCAATTTATACAGAAGTTAATCCTTGAGAATTTCGGGAAGGAGTCATTTTCTTCCTTTTTTATGATTGAACGAGCCCATCGGGTCCCAGGGGGAAAACCAATTCCAGGGAGACAACCTCGGACATTCCTCGCCAAGCTACTGACTTCAGGGGACAGAGATATCCTCCTGAGAAGGGCAAGGGAATCCCCACCGGTTATATATAACGGGATTAGACTGGCTTTTTTTCCCGACTTCTCGAAAGATGTACAAGAAAAGAGACGCACATTTATGATCGTTAAAAAGAGGCTAAGAGAAAGGGATATTAAATATTCTCTCATATTCCCAGCCAAATTGCGGATTGTTTTTAATGATAAAACCTTTTTTTTTGACACCCCAGAAGAAGCTGCGGACTGGCTTGATCGAAATAATTGATAATTCAATTGGGTTATGTTTTGGTGGGAATAATTAGTACTACAAGGGGCTTATACCCCCAAAATGTATTTTTCCTTTGCTTCTTAATGAGGATGGCTGAGTGGGGGGGAAGGTGGGAGGGATGGTCATAGGAAAGAAATCTACTACAAATGTGGTGGATTGCTTGTAGGCGGGGGGTGGGGGGAGGGGGAGGTGGGGTTGGGCTGTGGTGCGTCAAAGTAGGTGTGGTTTCCCTTTTTTTCGTTTTTGGTTCTTTCTTCTTCTTTCTTCTATTTCTCCATTTTGACCTTTCCTGATGACGCTGATTAGAATTTTTGCGTGGAATATACGTGGCTTGGGGGATAGAGGCAAGAGACAAGCGATTTTTGACTTGACACAGGCCCACTTACCAGCAATAGTATGCCTGCTAGAGACCCACCTTACTGAGGAGACCACTAGAGTGCTCGACAGGGGATGGGCTGCGCACACGTTCCATTCTACCCTCTCCAACTATTCGAGAGGTGTCACGGTGTTGATACACAGACTTATTGATTTCGTCTGTGAGGCATCCTCTGTCGACCAACAGGGGAGATTTATTTTCTTATACTGTAAGATAGGAGGGAAGATATGTATTTTGGCCTTTGTCTACATTCCACCGCCATTTTCTTTCTCGGTTCTTAATTCTCTTTTATTATTTATGGATAAATGGCCAGAATGTCCAACATTGATTATTGGCGACTTTAACTGTGTTATCGACCCTCTTCGCGATAGGATTTCTACGAGTGCTAGGAGTGACAGTCCGGTCCAGGGGTCCCCCCTGGCACGGTTCTGCCTGGAGGCTGGATTTGAGGACGCTTGGGAACATCTGGGACAGGGGAAAAGGGCTTTCTCATGCTTTAGTAAAGCAGGTAAATCGTTGTCCAGAATAGATCTTGTATTGATAAATAGTAAATATGTGAATCAGATAAAGCGAATGAAATACGAAACAAGGTCAGTATCTGATCACTCTCCGATACTACTTGAATTATGTTTATCTCAGGAAAGATATATACCAAAATCTCCTTTTAGATTAAATCCCTATTGGTTATCAGTTATAAAGACACATGAAACAATTCAAAACGAAATAGGTCGATTCTGGGAAATTAACTACGGTTCAGCAAAAACTCAAGTAGTATGGGATACTTTCAAGGCGTATACGAGGGGATTGATGGTTAGTAACATTGCGAACCTTAGACAGGAATATGGAAAGAAACAGAAAAATCTAAAAGAACACGCAGTGTTAGCAACAGAATCCTTCTATAGGAACAAGACCGAGAGGAATAGGCAAAATATGCAAAGAGCCACACAAATATATGCTAATTTTTTATTGGATAAGGCCCAACAGAACCTTTTTTTTAAAGGGCAAAAATACTTTACAGAATCAGGCCGACCTGGTAAACTCCTTTCCAGGGTAATCTCCAATCAACAACCCAAAAAACATATAGATAAACTTCGTTTGAGTGATGGTAGGATAGTCACTACACAGGGCCCGGTGGAGAAGGCCTTTCTTGATTATTTTACTGATTTGTATAAAGCTGATTCTAACATCACAGATGACAAGATAGATCTCTACTTAGATAGGATCAAGTTTCCAACTATTACTGAGTCGGAAAAGAAAGCACTAGAAATGGAGGTCTCAATGCAGGAACTTGAGGGAGCTACTAAACTATGCTCGGCTAACTCCACCCCTGGTTCAGATGGGCTTCCATATGAATTTTATAGCAAATATGGGGACTGCATTCTTCCCAGACTGTTGGAGGTCTTTGCTGAATCAGTGGAGGATGGGATGCTGCCAGATTCAATGATGGAGGCCATAATAATACTAATACCGAAAAAAAACAAGGACCCCTTAGAATTAGAATCATACAGACCAATTTCACTGCTCAATGCAGATGTAAAGCTCCTTGCGAGGGTCCTGGCAACAAGGCTTTCCAGGGTCATCTCCTCCATTGTCCATTCGGATCAGTGCGGCTTTATCCAAAATAAGGGTACACATCATAATTTACACCGGCTCTTCTCCAATATTCAGGCCCCGGGGGGGACTGCCCGCTCCATCCTGTCATTGGACGCCTCTAAGGCCTTTGACAGGGTGGAGTGGCGTTTCCTCTGGAAGGTTCTTGCAAGGATGGGCTTTGGAGAAAGATTTATACGCACTCTTAAGCTACTGTATAGATCTCCAAGGGCAAAACTGAGTCTTAATGGAATCCTGAGCGGCAGTATTGATTTAAAGAGAGGCACCCGCCAGGGCTGTCCACTATCTCCCCTGTTATTCGATATTTATATCGAACCCCTTGCGATGGCCATCAGGCAAGATGATCAGGTTAAAGGATTCGGTACGTTAGGAACACAAGACCGCATCTCATTATATGCAGATGATGTTCTGTTTTTTATAGATCATACGGAAACTACTCTTCCTAGGATCATTCATATGGTTAAATTATTTGGTGAGGTGTCTGGTCTTTGTATAAATTGGGCCAAGACCAGTCTGCTCCCAATAGACCCTCTGCCACAGAAGGAGGTTCCTGTTATACAGTTGGATATTGTTGATACTTTCCAATATTTGGGTCTGACTATATCGCCTCGGGTTGAAAATTTTCTACAACTTAATTTGATTCCCATAATAGTAAAGACCAGAGCTAAAATAGGAATCTGGCTGAAACTTCCCCTATCCAGAGCTGATCGAATCTCACTAGTTAAAATGGTGATATTACCACAATTTCTCTATGTGCTCAGGAATACACCTATTTGGATACATGACAAACACTTTAAACTTATTGAAAGAATAATTAATGATTTAATATGGGGAAGAAAGCGAGTTCGAATTAAGTTGGAATATTTGTATAAATCCGTGGAGTCTGGGGGTTTAAATCTCCCCTACTTTAAAGGGTACTTTATTGCAGCTCAGCTATTGTGGTGTTATGAATCAGAGAACAGCGCACTCTTGAGGAAGCTGGTAACTAGCCATGCTCATAATAATATTTTTACTTTGTTGGAATCCGGTTTATTGAAGAGTTATGAGCACGGCTACAGAGAAACTATTAATCTACTTCTGAAAATGTGGAATACAACTAGGACATGGTTGAAGGTTAAGGGTTCATTCACATTTACGCCTCTTTGGCATAATTTCTATTTACAAAGCTTAGATGATATTGCAGCTGACATATTTTGGCAGAAGAATAAAATCTTATATATTTCACAGGTAGTTAAAGATAGAGAAATTAAATCCTTTATAGAAATGACACATAATATAAGAAATCTTTCATGGTTTAGGTACCTTCAACTTCGATCTGTATTATCCAGTTTGGATGATAAGCGATTGTTGGATATAGATAATTTATCTTTTTTGAATGAGTGGGTAGGGGGTGTACTTGTTAAAATAAAGATTTCAAATATATATAAGTTATTACTTAAGGCACGGTTTAGTGATACACATTCACCAGGACAAAAAGCGTGGGAGGCGGATTGTCCGAATTTACAAGTAGAAGGTTGGGAGAATATTTTTGGGAATTTGGTTTCAGTATCCCAGAACTTCAACCATGTTTTAATACAATTCTATATTTGTCACAGATTATATATTACTCCCTTATGGATGAATAAATGTGGGTTAAGAGATATGTCCAACTGCCCCAAATGTGACATTGTAGGAGCGGACTTCCTCCATATGATATGGACTTGTCCAGAACTCACAAACTACTGGAATAACATCAATAACTGTATTATCTACAAATTAAAAATTCGAATTCCTTTTGAACCACAAGTATTCGTGCTTAATGATCTTTCCAAATTAAAAAATCATAAGTATCAAAAGATCTTCCTGAGTAGAATATTGATGCTGGCTAGAGTACTGATCAGCCGGACCTGGTTTGCCCGTTCCACTCCAGACATCAACACATGGATAAACCTAACCGATAAGGTTAAAAACTACGAGAAAATTTTATATAAACGGAGGGAGGTTGAGGAACAGTGGAACAAGATATGGGATGGCTGGAAGATTGATTGATTAGTCGAGGTCAAGTTGGTTTATTTACTGGGGGCCTGCTTTGACGCACCACAGATTAGGGATTAGGGATTAGGGGGGAGGGAGGGGAGGGTTTTCTAAATGAAAGAAAAGATGAATTGAATATATTATAATTATATATAATTAGTTGGGACACTAAGAATTGAGAGATTGTAAAAATGTCTGTAAAAAATGTTTTGTAGTGTTTTTCCAATAAATTTTTGTTGAAGAAAAAAAAAAAAAAAAAAAAAAAAAAAAAGAGAAAGTACAACCTCAACGTGTAAGCAAATGAAATGCAACATTGAGGAGGAGGCAGCAAGACAAACTAGAGGCTAGTCCATGGATGCAACTTCCTTACATACAGGGAGTGCAGAATTATTAGGCAAATGAGTATTTTGACCACATCATCCTCTTACTCCAAGCTGTATAGGCTCGAAAGCCTACTACCAATTAAGCATATTAGGTGATGTGCATCTCTGTAATGAGAAGGGGTGTGGTCTAATGACATCAACACCCTATATCAGGTGTGCATAATTATTAGGCAACTTCCTTTCCTTTGGCAAAATGGGTCAAAAGAAGGACTTGACAGGCTCAGAAAAGTCAAAAATAGCGAGATATCTTGCAGAGGGATGCAGCACTCTTAAAATTGCAAAGCTTCTGAAGCGTGATCATCGAACAATCAAGTGTTTCATTCAAAATAGTCATCAGGGTCGCAAGAAGCGTGTGGAAAAACCAAGGCGCAAAATAACTGCCCATGAACTGAGAAAAGTCAAGTGTGCAGCTGCCAAGATGCCACTTGCCACCAGTTTGGCCATATTTCAGAGCTGCAACATCACTGGAGTGCCCAAAAGCACAAGGTGTGCAATACTCAGAGACATGGCCAAGGTAAGAAAGGCTGAAAGACGACCACCACTGAACAAGACACACAAGCT
Organism: Bufo gargarizans; assembly: GCF_014858855.1. NCBI lineage: Eukaryota > Metazoa > Chordata > Amphibia > Anura > Bufonidae > Bufo > Bufo gargarizans. Next base: position 73,913,751 of record NC_058087.1, read on the forward strand.
GAAATGTCAAGACTGGGCCAAGAAATATCTCAAGACTGATTTTTCTAAGGTTTTATGGACTGATGAAATGAGAGTGAGTCTTGATGGGCCAGATGGATGGGCCCGTGGCTGGATTGGTAAAGGGCAGAGAGCTCCAGTCCGACTCAGACGCCAGCAAGGTGGAGGTGGAGTACTGGTTTGGGCTGGTATCATCAAAGATGAGCTTGTGGGGCCTTTTCGGGTTGAGGATGGAGTCAAGCTCAACTCCCAGTCCTACTGCCAGTTTCTGGAAGACACCTTCTTCAAGCAGTGGTACAGGAAGAAGTCTGCATCCTTCAAGAAAAACATGATTTTCATGCAGGACAATGCTCCATCACACGTGTCCAAGTACTCCACAGCGTGGCTGGCAAGAAAGGGTATAAAAGAAGAAAATCTAATGACATGGCCTCCTTGTTCACCTGATCTGAACCCCATTGAGAACCTGTGGTCCATCATCAAATGTGAGATTTACAAGGAGGGAAAACAGTACACCTCTCTGAACAGTGTCTGGGAGGCTGTGATTGCTGCTGCACGCAATGTTGATGGTGAACAGATCAAAACACTGACAGAATCCATGGATGGCAGGCTTTTGAGTGTCCTTGCAAAGAAAGGTGGCTATATTGGTCACTGATTTGTTTTTGTTTTGTTTTTGAATGTCAGAAATGTATATTTGTGAATGTTGAGATGTTATATTGGTTTCACTGGTAAAAATAAATAATTGAAATGGGTATATATTTGTTTTTTGTTAAGTTGCCTAATAATTATGCACAGTAATAGTCACCTGCACACACAGATATCCCCCTAAAATAGCTAAAACTAAAAACAAACTAAAAACTACTTCCAAAAATATTCAGCTATGATATTAATGAGTTTTTTGGGTTCATTGAGAACATGGTTGTTGTTCAATAATAAAATTAATCCTCAAAAATACAACTTGCCTAATAATTCTGCACTCCCTGTAGAAACCTTTAACAGGATTTTCCAGGTCTTTTTTTTTTTTTCATTTCCTGTCAGCAGTACCTATAAAGAAATCAATATACACGTGATCCCTGACACTTTTTTTTTGTTGCATGGCTCCCAGGCTGTATTCACTGCACTTCTGGCCACTGTCTGTCAACTTCTGGATGGACAGGTTTAGCCAATAACTGGCTTTAGTGGTGACGTGTCTCCAAGTGGCACATTACTACTGGGCCACATGCCGCCTGTGGACATGCCATTGCTGAGGCCAGTGGTGCACGTGACCCTGTCTGTACGGAAGTTTACCAAGGAGACCAGGAGTCTAGTGAAGACAGCCCGGAGCGAAGGAGCCAGAATAGAGTGAAGTGGAGCAGATAAAAAAATCTGGACAACCTTGTAAGTGTGGAAAGTTTTATCAGAAGACATAAATTAATTTAAAAAAAATCTAAACATAAGTGAAAAAGTTATATTTTCTTTATTTCCCGTTGCTTACATAGTGCCAGAATATTTTGTTATCACTCTCATCAGTCCTTGCCCCTTATGGGGCAAATTTGAAAGAAAGCTTATTAACCTATCAGTAGGTTTTTAGAGTGTAGGTGGAAACCAAGCTCCTATAGGCAATGTCAGACTGGGATGGCCAGGCAAATTAAATTCATTCTGGAGGCCCACTGTACAGCTTCATGCAAATATGATCCAGATGGTTCTGTCCTGGAGACCCTGTTTCTGTGCCTGCAAGGTATCTCAGCCATCCGATACATCTATAGTAATAAACTGGGTAGTTGAGTAATTTGTTAAAGAATCCACCTGGTTGTTTATATGGAAGCATAGGCAGGTTGAAATGTATCGTTATTATCTAGGTGTAGTGCAGTCAGCATACTGTGCCACTACTGCAAGGGTTGGGGGGATGAGGGGTCTTTCCTCGCTCAAGGGCCCTCTAGGGGATTCACCTGTTCCCCATGGGCCATTCCAAGCACATCCTTAGGATACCTACATTAAACTGGCATATTGGTCATTAATATAGGTGATCAGTAATAAAACAGAAATAAGCATATTCAGAATATTTAGTTACCATTAATTTTGTTAATAGTAAAAATAACTATTTTAATGATCTCACGTCTGAGAAGGTAAAAATCACAAAACTCCATGGTGTGTGACGTTTACTTTTTTTTTTACCAAACAGAGATTGAACACAGGATGTGTAACCTAGACCTGGCATTCTTTTCATTCCAGGTAGGAACACAGGAACCTGCAGAAAGATAAATTCTAAATATTTTTTATGGATAAAATAATTTTGTCTTCTACTGCCTCTTCCCTCTGTCAGTGTAATGACTAGGCTGCAATACATTTCATCTATAAAAGAAAAACTAAGCAAACAATAAGACAGAAGAACCACAAAGGGATCAAATACACCACTCTAATACTAGTGAGAACTCAACTGAAATCTGATATCGTGAACACAAACAATGGAGAAAGTTTCAGAATGCGTATACTGTACACCTAGCAGTGTGTGAGGTTGAGACAAGTAGAACATCGCATCTTTATGTGTGTTATCTTTATGTATATAGTTATAGCAGAGTTTTCAGAGAAGCATCGTAATCCATGGCTTCTCATAGCAACGTATTGCTATTTTTACTATAATGCTTCATGTATTTCAATCTGTATGTGTAAGAATATTTTATTATACGCTGAGAAGCTTGTGAGATAGAGTTGGTATTCTCAAGCTTTAATTATTACAAATGGTTACTATACATGTTGTGGGGATTTGCTCTGATAAACAGGACAAGTGGGTGCAGTATAGAGGCAAAGACACGTTTGTAACTCAAAAACTATAGTGTTTAGCCACACTAGTTGCAGGTTTACAGTATGACAGTCAATTTTCAGTGTTGGTGTTAGTTCACACCCAAAACGGTTCATGCAGAAAAACATTCACCTTTGATCCTGGGTGTTTAATCCACACCCGGCTGAATGCTTAGCTTCAGAAAGTGCACCTGCAGGCTTTAGGCGGCCTGCTCACCCGACACACTGTCTTCAGCTTTCAGCCCACACACAGGCCTCAGATCTCAGCAGAGTTTCACACAGCTCCAGTGTCAGAGAGGAGTTATCCACCCACCTGACACTGCTGGCTGTTTTTTTATAGGCCTGTCAAAAACTGGCCTGGACCTTGGGGAGTAGTCACCCACCCAGCATTTTGACTACTCCCAGTAAGAGCCTCCCGGATAAGCTATTTACAGCCATACTAGCTAGCAAGGTGTCACACAGCAACTGACACATACCTATCATCCACGATGATTCCTTGTACCGTCTTACAATGTACAAAAAGGTATAAAGGTACATGATATCTTTTTCTATCATTAATACATATAATATTTCAAAAATTCACTACAGTAGGCTTAATAATACACTCAAACAAGCCATATCACTACCACATCTAAAGGGCATATATACTATATTGTGGACAATACAGCTACTTTTGCGACTTGGAGCGGGAGGGTGGGAACCCATTTGATATTGGGGTGCAAGAAGGGTAACAAACACATGCCCTGCTCTCTTGGGTGCTATATAAATCCAATAACGTAAGGTTTGGTTAATTTTAATATTTCTGTCAAAAACTGTTTTGTGTAAATTGTGATCAAGCTTTCATTAAAGAAGAGTTCTATTGTAGGAAAATGTTCCAATAACCATGGGGGAGGCGCATTTATCAAATCTGGTACACCAGTTTTGTTGGCACAAAAATGTTTCAAGTGATGGTGTGTAAAGAGGAAAAAACTGAAAGTGCTGGAACCACTTATTTGGCAAGCTTAGTTGTTGTGACTTTATCACAACACTTTCCGGTAAGCGCATTTAATTACTTTATCATACACCTCTGTGAGACAATATCACACATGAGGCGCTGCCTCCTCTCTTTCCTTTTTATATGTACATGAATCATCCGGAAAAGTGATTTCTCCACTGAGTACCAAAGGATTCATAGACACGCATAACCTGTTTTGAAAGAGGGGAAGAGCTGCCCAGAAAGTGGTACTTGACGTGTAAATCGCATTGAACATTAATGGTAATAGTATCAAACCCAAGATAATGGAATACTTCATGCACCATCTATAACAATAGGAAAATATGGTATCCCGCTACATTGCCAGGAACAAGGCCCCCCAGAACAACAGTGGGTCAACCACTGACACTTTAGCAAACAATACCCTAGAAGAGACTGAGACTATGCTAGATATTTTTAAATAATTAGAAAACAACCGGAGGAATGAACTATTCCATCATTTTGATATATTGTTTTTAAACATTTACCTGAAAGAAAATCTAGCCCCAAAATTGCACCAATGTTCCCTGGTGATCCTGTCTTTTCATTTGAGTGGAACGACTACTTGGATCAATGTGCTGCGGGTTTAATAAGACTTATCATCAATAAAAGGAAGTCCCTTACTGATATATACACAAATACAGTAGAAAAGATGTAAAAATCCTTGCGACATTTCACCACACCCAAAGATTTTGCCAATATCAATCATAATCTTACTAACAGAATATATTAAAATGAACAAGATATTGTTGCCATAAAGTCAAATAAACTAACCATCACCCCAGTCCAATATCCCAGAACTCTGAGGGCCAAACAGTTGGAACCAGACAACTTAAACACCCGAATTCATACTCTGATAACAATAAAAATAATAATAAAAATAACCATATCTAGGCTTTCTGTTATAAAACAAATTCCCGACTTCCGGTTCCGGCGCGCACATGGAGAGACGCGTGTAAGGAGCTCTCCGTTTGACCGACCCGAACACCTTGAGAACCGCCGCACTTCGGGGCCGGAAGGTACCCATAGAATCCCCTAGAGTTGTAGGGGTCGCTTATGGAGAAATTTGTTGTCAGAGGCGGTTCTCAGAAGGAACCGCGGACTCCGCTACCGCCAGGGGACGACCTGAAAGCCAGGGGCAAGATGGCGCCGGCGGCTGAGAAACGCCACAGGTTCACCCGCTCATCCTCTCAGTCGACCCAGAAAAGTGCAGAGGCATCGGGTTCAGATGAGGAAGAAGGAGAGGGCTGTCTCACCTCGGCTGAGGAGTTAACAGCCTCATGCAAGTCTATGGCCATTAGAAGTGGCTAAACTCCTTGCACCAGACATTAAAGCTTCGCTGGAAGCCACGGTCTCGTCGGCCCTGCAGCAATTGCAGTCTGATGTGGCGCAGCATACCTCACAGATCGCAGAAGTGGAACAGAGAGTGGCACTAGTGGAGGATGATCTGGCAAAGGCTCGGAGTAGCGTCCGGGATCTCCTGCGTGACAACCATTACCTGAAGGAGAAGTTAGACGACTTAGAGAACAGATCCAGGAGGAGTAACCTGCGGATCATAGGCCTCCCAGAATCGATCCCTCCGAATCAACTGGCGGATATATGTGAGGTAGAGATCCCACAAGCGTTGGGTCTGCGGGGCACTTGCACGGTGGAGAGAGCTCACCGCTTGGGGCCGCCATTATCCTCAGGACAGAGGAACAGTAATACGAGACCTAGAGCCGCGATTGTTAAATATTTGAACTATGCCGCTAAGGAAGCTATCCTGGCGAAATTCCGACGCAATGCGCGGCCCTTAATGATTCGGGGCAGCAGGATCCTCCTATTCAGTGATTATTCTGCAGAAGTTGCCAAGCGCAGGAGGGAATTCTCGCAAGTCTGCTCTGCTCTAGCCCGAAATAAGGTCAAGTTCGCCTTACAGTATCCTGCAACTCTTAGGATCTTTCGGCAAGATGGGACGGTGGACACTTTCCTGTCGCCGGGGGAAGCAGTGGGGGCGCTGGAATCAGACCCGATGTTCGCCGATTTTATGCCGTCGTCCTCCCAGCGTTCAACTTCCTCGGGCAGAGGTAGAGGAGCCAGCCAGAGGTCGGGGAGATCAGAGTCCAGAGATATAGATCTGGATCCTCGGGAAGGGAATCCGAGCTGAACATGGACAGTCCCGGGCGTCGTCCACGTCTGCCTAGGTCACCCTGGAGGGTCACGTGAGATAACATCGGACTTTTGGTTCATCCATGTTAATGTGTTGATTTCTTTGCTTATGCCGAGGTTTATGGGTCGGTGAACGGTGTACTGTAGGAGTGGGTTAATGTTTAGGTCTGAAGTTGGTAGTGACAACTACTACACCGTTAGATGTGCGAAAAAAGTGAAGTCGAAAATTGAGTTACTAAAGTTGTGGGGTTGGGGGGGGGGGGATATGGGGGGGGGTGGGTTTGAACACCAATCTTGATGTGGTTTGGTCACAGATGTCTCGGTGCCAATATGTGATACAAGTTTTTTACCTGTTCCTGATGGTTTCTCCTGCTGAGAGCACAAACTCAGTGACAGTAGTATGCGGGTAGCCTCGTGGAATGTTAAGGGGTTGCGATCCCCTACGAAGCGAATGGACAGTGCTGCGCCACCTCAAAAAACTCAATATAGATGTGGCATTCCTGCAGGAGACCCATTTGGAAGAGGCTGATTTTGATAGGATGCGCAGATTATGGGTGGGTCAGGTAGTGGGTTCTCCTTCAGTGGGTAAAAAGGCGGGCATTATGGTCCTGTTTCACAAACGTTTACGCTATGATATCTCTTCCATATCCACTGACAATCAAGGGAGGTGGATGCGAGTAGGTTTGGATTCCCCGATAGGACAGATAGTCTTGCATAATGTCTACGCCCCCAATACCTCTCAGTCTGCCTTTTATAAGTCCTTGGAAAAGGACATCCTGGGAGAGGATTCACCAATGTTATTGGTGGCGGGAGATTTCAATAGGGTGCACAACGAGCAGGAGGATAGGAAACGAGGGGCCCTTGAGGAGGTTTCTCAGCCTAAACTGACCCAGACGTTGCTCCCTTTGTTACAAAATACGGGCCTATGTGATACCTGGCGATTCCACCACCCGGTGGATCGTGAGTATACTCACTTTTCCCATGCTCAGGGGTCATGGTCCCGGATTGATTATCTCTTGGCATCTCCGAGGATGTTATCCAGAGTCAAACTAGTAGAGATCCTGGACTTGTTAATCTCGGACCATGCCCCAGTAGTAATGGAACTAGTGGACACGGTCCCCAGGGGGCAGGACTTTACATGGAAAATGCCTCAGCACTTGTCCAGAGATAAGGAATTTTTAGACAAGCTGAAAGGATGGTGGTGGGAGTACTCCCAGGATAATGCAGAGCAGGCGACCAATCAAAACCTATTCTGGGATGCGGCTAAGGCGGTGCTTAGGGGCCGAATAATGTCTTATTCGATAGGGAAAAAGAAGGAGGCGAGACAGAAGTTTGATGAGGCCACTCGGAGAGTACGGGAGTCATACACTCAGTTCTTACAAAACCCTGCAGCCCCCAATAAAGTTCTATGGGTCACGGCCAAGCATAATTTTGACTATTGTCAGGAAAGTAAGGAGAAGTGGTTTGGAGATTACCAGAAAGCTAAGTTTTTTAGGGTAGGCAATAAAGCTGGTCGGCTATTAGCTAATCTAACACGCCCTTTCGTTAAACAATCGGCCTTACATCCCCTAAAGGACAGCTCCGGAAAACTGTGCTCTCAGCCTAAGGACATTGTGGAGATATTAGGAGACTATTTCCGAGCATTATATGCAGGGGATCCCCCCAGTTCCCATGAAGCAAGGGATCTCTTAGAGAGGGTGGACTTGCCACGATTGTCAAACGAGGCGGTGGAAACGCTAAGCCAGGATGTTACTGAGGAGGAGCTAGGGACGACAATCAAATCTCTGCCAAATTGTAAGGCGCCGGGTCCTGATGGGTTCCCGGCGGAATTCTACAAGGCCATGATCCCAGAACTTTCCTCAACGTTGATTGGTCTGTTTAATAACATCATGGCAGGGGGTAGCTTACCCGACTCGGGCAAAATGGCCTATATTAAGGTCCTTCCGAAGCAGGGTAGAGATTTGACGCAGCCCAGCGCATATAGACCGATTTCATTGATCAATCAAGATGTCAAGATTCTGTCAAAAATTCTAGCCAATAGGTTAGCCATTTGCATACCTGATCTAATCGGTTCACATCAGGTAGGGTTCATGAAGGGTAGGTCTGCGGTGACTAATATACGCAAGGTCCTAGCAGTCCTAAGTAGATATGGGGATTCTAAAAGTGGGCCTTCTCCAGCGTTATTGGCAGTAGATGCCGAGAAGGCATTCGATAATGTCGACTGGCAATGGTTGGATATGGTCCTGGATAGAGCCAACATCATGGGGCGCTTCCGGAATTTTCTGACAGCTCTCTATGGTAACCCCCAGGCACGTGTGAGTGTTCCGGGTTTTCTATCTAAGCCAATTACGCTGGAGAAGGGTACGCGACAGGGATGCCCTTTGTCCCCGTTGCTTTTCAATTTAGCAATGGAACCTTTGGCGAGATGGCTGATTAGTTCAGACATCTTTGAGGGCATCAAGATAGGGGCCAAGGTGCTGAAAGTCAGTTGCTTTGCTGACGACATCTTGCTATATCTTGGTTCCCCGGAACTTCAGTTAGAAAGGACTCTAGAGGCTTTGAATCTGTACGGCAGGGCCACGGGGTATAGGGTTAACATGGGAAAAAGCCAGCTCCTATTCCTAGACCAACGGTCGCCGGTAGCGAAACGTTTACAAAATAGGGTGGAAGTCCGGAGGGACTATCTGACCTATTTGGGCATTAAGATAGGTCGCACCCCAGCGTCCATATATAATTTGAATTATCCCCCTCTATTCCTCAAAATAGAGAATGAGTTAGTGAAATGGCAGGAATTACCATTGTCGGTGTGTGGGAGGGCGCACTTAATCAAAATGGTAAGTTTCCCAAAGTTACTCTACCCACTTCAGACTATACCATTGCTGCTGAAACACACTGATGTAGTCAGGATGCAAAGAGCTTTTAACCGCTTTCTCTGGAAGACCAAGAGGCCGCGCATAGCCTACGCTAAATTAACATTACTGAAGGATGAAGGGGGGTTGCAATTGCCGAACATTCGTCACTATAACCTGGCGTCGCTTTTCAGGCATGTGCGTGATTGGGTGTGGGGCACGAGACACTATTCGGCGATTACCATTGAAAGGGAATTAGCGGAGGGGGAAAATCTAGAGGCCCTATTACACACCAGGATGAAAGACATACCGGTGTCAATTAGGCAGTCTATTTTATTAAAAGATACCATAATGGCGTGGAAGGCGATTAGGAAGATTTATGGGCTTCCCTACTATTTGTCACCCAGGTTACCATTATGGTCATTGCCGGCATTCCCTCAGGGCAGAGAGTGTAGTATGTTCCTGATATGGAGGGAAAAAAATATAAGGATTCTTCAAGACCTATTACACACTCCCAGTCTCCACTGGTTAGCTTGGGACCAGGTGAAGGCGCGGTTTGACTTACTGGATACCCATTATCTCCCCTTTCAGCAAATTAAAAGCTACTGTAATGCGCAGGCAAAGTCCGTGGGTGACTCTGATAGGCTAGCGTGGTTTGCGGCACTGCTAGGCAAGGATGGCTCTCACATGCCTCTCTCTGAGCTGCACCGAAGACTCCATAGTATTCAGACCATAGGTTTGGTGAAAGGGGCTTACAAACCCTGGGAAAGGGAATTATCTGACCCAAATATAGCAAAGAAGTTGAGGGAGGGTATGGAATTGGTCAGGAGGGCGACGTACAATGAACAATGGAGAGAGACGCAGCTGAGACTCATACATAGGGCGACGTACGCCTTTAATCTATCCTATCAAGATGCCCCTGCTCATTATCTGCGGGAATGTCCTAAGTGTGGCCTCTCGAAGGCAGGTTTATTACATGCCATATGGGAATGTCCAAAAGTACAACCGTTATGGAAACAGGCCGTGAATCTATAGAAGACCATCTGGGGTGATGAGGTGGGTTTCTCGCCGCAGCAATGTATATTCACTATGTAACTAAGAACCAGGGTGAGGAGATGGGGTCGTTAGTCGCTAAGCCGTGCATTCATCTCCTGCTAATGTCGGTGAAGAAATCTCTCTTGCGGCACTGGTTAGGAAAGGAAGCACCAGTGTGGGAGGAGGTCATAGGGACAATGAAAAATGTTCTCTATTTGGAAAGGCTGGAAGTAGAACAAGATAAGGAGCGTTTGGTTGAGAAATTTATGAAAAAATGGAGGAGGTTTGTAGAGAAACTACTGTCTGATGTTAAAATCCAGGAACTCATAACCCCATTCAAGTTCACAGGATGGTATTTAAAAGCTCAACTAGCAGACAAGTTGGGGCGATTGGCTCTATGATCTAGCGCAGGGCCGGGTGTGCTGCTGGAGGAGGGGAGAATAGTCGTGGGCCGGGACCATTTCAAGTCCGAGGTTTTGGATTGGTGTTCAGGGTTGGGGGGAATGGGGGGGGGGATAGGGGTTGTGGGAGGGAGGGGAACTGGGGCACAAAATTATAAAATTGTGAAGCGAGAGATCACATTTTCATCAACATCGTCTGTACATTATGCTTTGATGCCTTATTGTACGTTGCGCTGTCGTGTTATTTATCGATGTACAAGTGATTTCTTACTTCAATAAAGAGATTGGAAAAAAAAAAAAAAACAAATTCCCAGCTCCCAAAAAACAGTAGTCTTATGCCGAACAGCCCAGGAATATTCCCTACTACCTCAGAACCAACAAACCCACCTCCCCCCACCTACAGTAGATGTTTCCCTATCCAGGCCAAACTGTAAAGACCCCCCCACCGAGGATACATTTCAAGCACTGAACCTTGAATACAAAGCCATACATAATATCTCAAGAGAAGAAATAAACAAATCTGTTAATCTTCTTTACCTCACTTTAGATAAAAGTATAAAAACTCCAAAACTAAACACATCACCAGTAGAACTAAACTTTTCTCTTCATTTATCACCAACACAAGATTCTATAATCACGCCACCTAAGGAAGATGTCATCATCGTTAATAAGGCAGGGTCAGGAGCAGAAGGCTTGGTCCCCTTTCTCAACCAAGTCCCTAGATGGAGATGCCTTTTTTAGGGGTATCAAAAAACAAGGACAATCACAAGATTTTTCAAACCAACACCACTAAAAAGAAAATTAGAACAAGGGGAAAGAGAGGAGGAACAAAATAAAGGAAAATTAGATTAAAATACAAACAAAAAAGTAAAAAGGGTGAATAGACACACGAGGAACCAACACATGATGACCCTGGTGCTAATAAAACCGTAATTTTTTTTTATTTCTCCACACATTATTTAAATATACATGAAAATAACTTACTACAAAAGGGGCTCTCTTTCTGTCCATATAACAAAGTGAATGCATTTGAGCTATTTATGGATATTCAAAAGTTCAAAAGGAATCTGACAATAAAAATACATTTTTAAACCGAAACCTCTGTACCCCAAAATCAGGGACCTACTATACCCCTAACCAAAGAAAGAAAAAACATTCCATCCAATGAGAACTTCAGACATTTAGATGTACGTCCCAAATCAAACTTCTTTCCACTACAGAGTCAAGGCCATTGCATTTCCAACATTTTTTTACCTAATTTCTACAGATCTAAAAAAGTCATAAATTAATACAACACACTAAACTACAAGGATAATTTAACCAAGTCAGAACAAAAAGCACTTAATAACCTAAAAAACAACAGGGAAATAATTATCCGTCTGGCAGACAAAGGAGGAGCCCTAGTCATCCAAAACTACACAGACTATGAAATGGAGGCCCAGAGAATTCTTAATGATACCATGTACTACACAAAAATCACATATGACCCTTTTCTAGGGATAAACAAAAAACCCAGTAGTTTAATCAAAGAGGCGCATGAAAAAGGATATATAAATAAAAGTTTGGAGAACTCCCCAGGAAGACCCATCATCTCCAAACTCAGGTGCGCCACAAGCAACTTATCGCAATATATGGATCTACATCTACAACCCTATGTAAAAAACTTACCTAGCTATCTTCATGACTCCAGTCAACTTATTTGTGATTTAAAGGGCTTCTGTCACTCCACTAAACTCATATTTTTTTTTTGTCTCCTTAAAATCCTTATGCTGCGATTTCTCAATATATAGGGCTATTACTCCGTTTGGTTCAGTAGTTATATAAAAAAAACTGACTTTTATAATATGCAAATTACCTCTCTAGCAGCAGGTAGGGCGGCTACCTGCTGCTAGCAGCCGCATCCTCCATTCATAATGACGCCCCCTCCTCATGTTGATTGACAGGGCCAGCTGACGCGCTCGTTCTCTGACTGGCCCTGTCTGCGTTTTAAATCTCGCGCCGGTCTTCAGTTGGTGCAGATATACAACATGATCTAGGCCTCCAGTGTATCAGAACAATTTTAGAAGCAGACCCTAGCCTCAAACCCACTCAAATAAAGTTCCTTTTGGAAAGTTTACACTTCATACTGGCCAACCATCCCATCCATAAAGATTGTATTTTCTATTTCAAAAGATACATCGATGATATATTCATCATATGGAATGGAGATTAAATATCTGCCAAGTCCTTCAGCGAGTACCTAAATTGCACCGATTGGGGCATCACCTTTAGTCCGAATTTTAATATGACAGAAATAGAATTTTTGGATATTTTCATCTCTAGTCAAAACAACATCATCTCTACAAAAACCTACTTTAAGTCTGTTGACACAAATAGTTACATCCATTACTCCAGCTTTCACCATAAAAAATGGTTACAAAATATACCATATAGACAATGTAAATGGATAAGGCGAAACTGCCCTAATGAAAATGACTTCATACAGCAAAGTCACATTATAAAAAAAAAATCTCGGATAAGAGATGTCACACCCGGCTTATAAACAATGCAATAACAAAATGTTTATCATCATCGCAAGAGGAATGGCTAGTAAAAACCATAAAGAAACACGAAGGACCAGAGCATATAAACTTCATAACACAGTACAGCACCTCAAATACATCAAAGAGACACTGGCCAAACATTGACACATATTATGTCAGGACTCGCACCTAGCAAAATATCTCTCCTGTACCCCAAAAATTACTTATAGGCGGGTCCCAACCATCAAGAGCATCCTAGCCCCCAGCAAACCCAGACAGTATAACATCAAGGAAAATAGTTCTAAAACAATAACATCAAGGGAACCGGGGAATTGTAGATGCAGATCAAACCGGTGCTTGTGCTGCAAAATTATCACTCACAAACAGACTACTTTTACTTCAAAATACAATGGAATGGTCTTTCCTATAAAACAACATATGACGTGCCACTCCATGTACGTCATATATCTGATCGAATGCGGGTGCGGCCTACAGTACGTGGGGCTACCATGCAAGCATTACATTGTCGTATAATCCAGCACATATATAACATACAATGACAATATGAGAAACATAGCCTCTCGAGACACTGTGCTTCCACACCGGATAAGGAAATGCACCCCATTAAAGTCACCCCAATAGAGTACATAACAGAAAATCCATTTAATAGATTTGAAAACTTACAAAAACTGGAAGTTTTCTGGATTTACCAACTTGACACCCTAACTTCGCATGGTCTGAATGAAATGAACGAAACAATCATATAACAATACATCAATACCCACTTCTAAACATGTATCTTCGATAATACATATATCTATCATCAATGTATATATATATCCACAAGTGCTGCCAAATAGAGCACATGGTTCACTAATCTCTACCTACTTCCTTTAGACTCAGAGGGTAGGGATGCACGTGTGGATGCATGTGCTTATGTGGATGTATGTGCATGTAGATACGTGGTGATTTACAGTACATGCAAACTCATTCAGCCATAAGTGCGGACCCCACTACTATTATCATTGCCATTTGTTATATTATATGTCTAACAATAGGTTACAATGTAAAGACCTCTTTTGGGTATCATTTATTCCACTTCTTTATGTAATTAGTGTATGTGGGATACATGCATATATATATATATCTCAAGAGATCATCTCCATATATGACCATTAATTATATATAAAAATAGGGCCTTTTTGACCCTTTTTTCTCTTTCAAACTTTTTATCTATTTATCTATGTATTTATTAATTTACCTATTTTGGATTGTCTCTATTTATATGTGCATGTCATGTACATAAACCTGCATCCATAACAGACCTGGATTTTATATGTGGTCCAAGTAAACACCTTTTGTCTAGAATATATAACTCTACACATATATATTCTATATAAATCTATATATATATTTTTATCTAGTTACTCATTTATTTTTTTCTAGATTTATAGATTATTTATAGATTTCTTTTATATGCTCTTTTTATTGTGATATATGTTTTAAGCAGGGCCGTCTTTAATATTGATTGGACCCTGGGCAAAAATTTACTTGGGCCCCCTGGATCCCACCTTCCCACACCTTAGCAGGCAATCACGCCCTCCACCACAACACATACACAAAAAATCCACACATCTGGTAGAGTCCAGTAAATGACTGTAAATACTTCCAGTTCTGAAGACTCCAGCGGCTCAGGATCAGTGTTCTGGGCAGCTGGGCTCAGGAAGGAGACCAGGGCTCGGCTCACCCTAGTGTTACAGTGCACCTCAGCACCCCACAGTATGCAGTATAGCACCCTATAGTATACAGCAACCCACAGTATGCAGTATAGCACCCCACACTATACAGTACCCCACAGTATAGCAGCCCACAGTATACAGGGAGTGCAGAATTATTAGGCAAGTTGTATTTTTGAGGATAAAATTTTATTATTGAACAACAACCATGTTCTCAATGAACCCAAAAAACTCATTAATATCAAAGCTGAATATTTTTGGAAGTAATTTTTAGTTTGTTTTTAGTTTTAGCTATTTTAGGGGGATATCTGTGTGTGCAGGTGACTATTACTGTACATAATTATTAGGCAACTTAACAAAAAACAAATATATACCCATTTCAATTATTTATTTTTACCAGTGAAACCAATATAACATCTCAACATTCACAAATATACATTTCTGACATTCAAAAACAAAACAAAAACAAATCAGTGACCAATATAGCCACCTTTCTTTGCAAGGACACTCAAAAGCCTGCCATCCATGGATTCTGTCAGTGTTTTGATCTGTTCACCATCAACATTGCGTGCAGCAGCAACCACAGCCTCCCAGACACTGTTCAGAGAGGTGTACTGTTTTCCCTCCTTGTAAATCTCACATTTGATGATGGACCACAGGTTCTCAATGGGGTTCAGATCAGGTGAACAAGGAGGCCATGTCATTAGATTTTCTTCTTTTATACCCTTTCTTGCCAGCCACGTTGTGGAGTACTTGGACGCGTGTGATGGAGCATTGTCCTGCATGAAAATCATGTTTTTCTTACCTTGCAGACTTCTTCCTGTACCACTGCTTGAAGAAGGTGTCTTCCAGAAACTGGCAGTAGGACTGGGAGTTGAGCTTGACTCCATCCTCAACCCGAAAAGGCCCCACAAGCTCATCTTTGATGATACCAGCCCAAACCAGTACTCCACCTCCACCTTGCTGGCGTCTGAGTCGGACTGGAGCTCTCTGCCCTTTACCAATCCAGCCATCTGGCCCATCAAGACTCACTCTCATTTCATCAGTCCATATAACCTTAGAAAAAGATATTGAGATATTTCTTGGCCCAGTCTTGATGTTTCAGCTTGTGTGTCTTGTTCAGTGGTGGTCGTCTTTCAGCCTTTCTTACCTTGGCCATGTCTCTGAGTATTGCACACCTTGTGCTTTTGGGCACTCCAGTGATGTTGCAGCTCTGAAATATGGCCAAACTGGTGGCAAGTGGCATCTTGGCAGCTGCAAGCTTGACTTTTCTCAGTTCATGGGCAGTTATTTTGCGCCTTGGTTTTTCCACACGCTTCTTGCGACCCTGTTGACTATTTTGAATGAAACGCTTGATTGTTCGATGATCACGCTTCAGAAGCTTTGCAATTTTAAGAGTGCTGCATCCCTCTGCAAGATATCTCACTATTTTTGACCTTTCTGAGCCTGTCAAGTCCTTCTTTTGACCCATTTTGCCAAAGGAAAGGAAGTTGCCTAATAATTATGCACACCTGATATAGGGTGTTGATGTCATTAGACCACACCCCTTCTCATTACAGAGATGCACATCACCTAATATGCTTAATTGGTAGTAGGCTTTTGAGCCTATACAGCTTGGAGTAAGACAACATGCATAAAGAGGATGATGTGGTCAAAATACTCATTTGCCTAATAATTCTGCACGTAGTGTACAGCACCCCACAGTATACAACACCTCACAGTATACAGTAGAGCAGTATAGCACCTCACTGTATACAGCACCCCAAACTATACACGATACAGCACCCCACACTATACAGCCACCCACACTATACAGTACAGCAGTATAGCACTCCACAATATACAGCACCCACAGTATACAGCCCCCCACAGTATACAGTACAGCAGTATAGCACTCCACAATATACAGCACCCACAGTATACAGCCCCCCACACTATACAGTACAGCAGTATAGCACTCCACAATATACAGACCCCACAGTATACAGGCCCCCACACTATACAGTACAGCAGTATAGCACTCCACAATATACAGCACCCACAGTATACAGCCCCCCACACTATACAGTACAGCAGTATAGCACTCCACAATATACAGACCCCACAGTATACAGGCCCCCACACTATACAGTAGTTTACAGTATATTAGCATAACAGCCCCTGTCACTTTTTTCTGATGTAATCTTCACAAAAAAAGCTTCACAGATAAGGCAAACTTCTACAGCAACACTCCTGGTAGAAAGGACCTTGATGACCTCATAGCCATGTGACCAGTAATATTGCTAGGTTACTGGTCACATGGTGATGATGTCATCTAAGGTCTAGAGAATCACAGCTCTCACAGTACGCTGCCTGGAGTGCCGGCAGGCATGGCAGCACCCCCTGTGTAGCTGACAGCCTGACACCCGGGGCAGTGGCTAGCAGGGCTCAAGAGGCAGCTGCCTTGGGCCCCCCAGGAGCAACTGGGCCCAGGGCAGCTGCCCCTTTTGCCCCTTGTTAAAGACGACCCTGGTTTTAAGTGCCCCCAGACAAGTGCTATATTACAGTCTAGTATGTGGATCGGCCCCAGACTGCTTGCTCTGTTCAGCTAACAGCCTGGGTACTGTCACATTACATAGATAACAGAACCTGCAGGATCTCTTCTTACCCAGCCAAGCCTGAACTCTGTGAGAACTCCCTGACTATCAGCACATTATCAGCTGGTGTCAGCTGGTGTGTCCTGCACCCACTGTCAGCAAGGTATCCCCGAGTACACCCAGCACCCATCTGGGATGCGCAGTAGGGGAGATCTCGGCTCTGTACATCAATCAGGGAGAGCCTGCCCATAACCACATCCCCTCCCCCTGCAATAGCGCACCCAAACTAGGCTTAAATACAAGTGTGTTTTTGTAATGTGTTACATGTAAATATTGTCCTGATGAAGGGGGCCACATGCTCTTGAAACGCGTTGACTTCAATAAACCTGTGTGAGAGTACACTTTGCCTGTGACATCATGCCTGACAGCGCCAAACAAGTGGTTCCAGCACTTCCAGTTTTTTCTTCTTTATACCGTATCACTGCTCTAAATCCAGAAAAGTGCAGTTGGGAACCAAGGCTGCAGCCAGGCCCTCTCCCGGATGCTGGTCGGGATTTAAATACCAGCAAGGCGATTTCAGTTGTTGTGACTTCATCATAACAATTTTCGGTAAGCGCAATTTATTATCTTACCATTTTTGTCTGTAAAACGGTACCACACATGAGGCGCTGCCTCCTCTTTTTGCTTTTTTATATTTATAAGTGATGGTGTGTGCAACATTATGTGCATTTTTTGCGACTTTTTGCAAAATTGTGCGACTACTTTCAAAAGTAGATTGCAAAATGCGTAGGGATTACACATTAGATCACATGATTACAGATTAAAACTGGACTGATTCTGCTTTTCTAATACACTTTTAATGCCTCATTTATGATGTGTGACTTTTAAAAAAATAAGTTGCATCTCTGTGCCATGCAACCCCCTCCCCCCAAGTACTTTCACTGACAGTAGCGATACCACATCACACGTGACAAAATAATTAAATTTAATAAAACTTAGCGTCATCTTCATAAATTTAGTGCAGGGGAGTAAAGCAACGCTAGTGTTGCTTTACTCGCTAGGCCCCATACACACCTGCAATTATGAATCCCCCTTCCCCCCATGTCTCTTATGTCTCAGTTTCATCATGATATCCACATGTAAAAAACATGGACACAACAGAGATGTAGGGCTATCTCTCCTGATGCTTAACATGGCATGTCTTGTGTCAGAAGAGGAGAGAAGGCCTTCTGCCAAGTACTTCTGGGTTGTGGCTTATTACCCCAAAAACAAATTTCAACATGCGTGTCCCGTAAGTCCCTAACATTTGCCATAGGGGAAAGTCTGAGGCCCATATATACATTAGATGTTGGGTTTGGGACATAAATGTAATGTGTATGACCAGCCTAAACTGTAAAAGCACACTGTTCGGTTGAGCTGCAACCTCAAAATACTGATAATGATCTGATGGTTATTACACATGTAAAGTAGAAAGACTTTTGTCTACTATAAATTTACCAGTCAATAAAAATCACCAACAAAAAGGACTTACTCATCCCCCTCAGCATGCAGCTCATCAAATACTAACCGCTCAGCCTTTTACCAGTTAAGTACTTAGTTCATTACTTGAAGAGGTAACGTCCTGGTCACATTCTTATTGCACTTTTGTTATGATTTCCCTAATTAATAGAATACTTATATAGTAAGTGAAAAAGAAAACCTAGACAACAAGAGGTAAAAGTACAAAAAACTTCTGATAAAGATGTGACCTTTTTCTGTGATTTTTGTTATATGCACCTATAGTACCATCCTTATGTTTTTACATTTTTAATGGGGCTTACCAATCATTAAATGTGTTTAACTTGGATCAACATTTCTAAAACAACAATAACAAAAGGTGTTCCTATACACTTTCACACCTGCGGCTGCCTCGCAAGATACTACGGCCTGCCCTCCCGACCCCGTTGACTATAATGGGGCTCAGCAGAGATCCGGCCTGCTACCCAACAAGTATGCAGAGAATCAGCTGGAGCAGCGTTTTTAGTCCGGTCACATCCTGGCATTGCCTGCCGGACCTGGTGGCCAGAACACCCGGCCGCAGATGCGATAGTAGCCTTACCTCTCACATTCATACTATTCTCATGCCAGCAGTCACTGGGGTGCCCATGGTCTGATGTCATCACTGTTTGATGACATGTTGTCCAGCGTCACATTATGTGATCACTCCCATTGTGATATCACAGCTTCAACAATAAGTTGTCCCCAAGGACAGCACTAACCAGCATGCAGAGATGGCAACAAAATACAGTATGGATCTTACTGAATTTTATCATACCTAAAAATGTATTTCCATAGTACACATAAATTCTATTTGCAAAGAATGGAAAGGTTTCCTCCTTGAATGTGTATTTCTTGCAATGTATGCCCCTTTGGCCCCTTGCAGACGAGCATGTTCGGATTATGTCCGGATGCGTTGCAAATGGGTTCAGTGAAAACTGTGCGATTTAGCAAACAAAGCCATTCAGTTTTGTTTGCGATCGCGTTTGGTCGTTCAGTTTTTATTGCGCAGATGCAATGTGATTTTCACGCAGCCCTATTCACTTCTATGGGGCTCGCAGAATATAGAACATGCTGGGATTTTCACGCAACGCACAAGTGATGCGTGAAAATCAATTTGCATCACGCATTGCACCCGCGCAGAATTCTCGCTTGTGCGAAAGGTGCCTTTAAATACCATCTTGAAAAATAATGGGGGGCACATTAATCTGTTTAAGTTCAGCTATATCCTGTAAAAGGTCTCACAACTCATGAGAGGCAGGCACAGTCTCTGGGTCAGGTATGAAATGTATGGCTAGTCTCAAATGTCTTATTTGTATAGTATAAATATAGAGGTTGTCAGCTGGAACACTTTCCAGGACAAACAATAGATCAATGCTTCATTATAACTCCCAACCAGATTCAGGGATTCTGAATTACGTGTCAAAATTAGAAATAAGGTTGCTTTCAGACTGCCGTAAAAACAGTCCAGACTTGGGTTCTTCAGGCTATAGATATTGATGGTATATCCATTCCTCAGGATAGGTAATCAATATCAGATTGGTGGTTTCTGACACCCCCCACCCCTGCCGATTAGTTATTTTGGGCTGCTGCAGTGCTGGAAGCTGTGCTGTGTATGTTGCTGAGGCAAACAGTTCTATACACTGTGTAGTGGCCATACCCTGGTACTGCAGCTTAGCTCACATTCAAGTGAATAGAAGCTAAGCTTCTATAGACTGGTGCCCGAAGTGTTGTCCACAATTGGATTTTACACTTTTAGAAAATGTAAATAGTTGCGTATAGCAGGCACTCTACCATCCAGAACTGTACTGGTATATTCCACAAACCGGAGGTATAATAAAAGGGTGTATATCCCAATAACTAATTAGCTTAGGTGTATAGACCTCTAGAATATATTAAGCAATTTCTAAATTCATGGAAAGATTTTTGCATACATAAAATAAAAATTTATTATTACAGACATATATATTATCCTTGGTTACAGACCAAGGATTTGACAGAAACAACCACAATCAATAGAGAGGAAATGGCACCAATCACAATCACTAATACACAGGTACAATTTGAGATACAGACACAATGAATACAACAACAAAGAAAGGGGGAACATATCACCGACAAGAACAACAAGGAATACATACAACACATATCACCAACAACAAGAAAAACAACCACAAGGCCAAACACAGAATTACAGAACACAAACATACAACGGCGGAAAAAGATACAGAGAGGACAAAGGGGGGATGAAATCACAGAAAAAATTACACACGGCACTAGAAGACAATGCAATAGTGAATTTAAGTACTACTACATTAACAGGAGCTCAAACTAGACTAATAAACAAAGGCCTAAAATTTGCCCCCACAACCAATGTAGACAAATTTTATACTTCGGAATTGAAAAATATAAGGAGAATCTGTTTAAAAAAATATTATATTAAAAACCCAATTCTTAATTCAGCCATTAGCTCCTCAATATACAAACACAAAAAGTTTAAAAAATTTAAATCAAAAAAATATCCAAAAAATGAAATTGGACAAGAGATTGCAACATTTAGAAAGTGTGTAGAAACAGATCTTAGAAAACTTAAAATCAATACATCTAAAAGTAATTTATCCAAAAAAAGAAATATCAGCAGTTAAACAATTACAGAATTCGGAAAACATAACAATAAGTCCAGCAGACAAAGGCGGAGCTATTGTCATCAAAAATTTAGAAGAATATGAGGATGAGTGTAAAAGACAACTATCAGACAAAACAACATATGAATTTTTGAATAGTTACCCTACTAAAGAATTTTCAGATGAATTAATATAATTATGCAATAAAGCCCTAGATAAAGGGATTTAATTTGAAACAGAATACAAATTTATCACTAATACCAAACAAAGAATTCCGGTGTTTTATTGCATACCAAAAATCCACAAAAATCCATTAAAACCACCAGGAAGGCCAATTATTTCGGGCATCGGGTCAGTTTCATCTAATTTATCACAATACATAGAATCCTACAGCCAGTAGTAAAGAAAATACCCTCATATATCAAAGACACAACAGAAATTATTACAATATTGGAACAATTGAAAGTTTAACACATTGGATAATAGGAACTATGGATGTTAACTCACTCTATACAATCATTGACCACTCAAGGCATTGCAGCCCTACAAAACAGATTACAAAAAAATGGTCAGTTATTAGATGAACAAATTGAATTAATATTAGATGGAATTAAATATATACTATTATGCAACTACTTCTATTATGAATCAGATTTTTACATACAAAAAAGAGGGAACACCATGGGCATCAGATTCGCCCCCAGCTATGCAAATGTATTCATGGCACAATGGGAAGAAGATATATCGATGACATAATTTTCCTCTGGCAAGATATAGAAGAACAACTAGCAAGTATTTATGAAAGAAATTAATAACAACAATAGAAATCTGAATTTTACAGTAAACACAAGTAGAGAACAAGTAGACTTTTTGGACATAACAATCAAAATACAAAATAGACAATTAATATGTAACACTTATCAAAATCCTTAAATGTGATATAGTTCGAGCACTCGCATACGGGCATATGGAACGAATATCATTAATGTAAATAAAAACATTTATTAAACACCAGAATACGATACAATATAAAAGCTAGAAACAAAATGAACAGAAGCAAAATAAAAAAAAGCTAGAATATAAAAGTTAGGCTAGCTCCTAGGAATTATTCTCCTAGAAAATGTACTTTCAAGCACAAGCACTATATATAGAGTATATCTCCAACCAAGCCCCACTAATCGGAGTTTCATTATCTGAGTTTTATTTTTTGCTTCTGTTCATTTTGTTTCTAGCTTTTATATTGTATCGTATTCTGGTGTTTATTAAATGTTTTTATTTACATTAATGATATTTGTTCCATATGCCCGTATGCGAGTGCTCGGACTATATCACATTTGAGTATTTTTATCCCTTGTGGACTAGGCGGGTCAATTTAGTTCTTGTAGCACCACTGCATGATTTAGGCTGGGTGAGCCTCAATACATATATATTTTTTTAACTTATCAAAAACCTGTAATGAAAAACCGTCATATTATTTTCTCAAGTTGCCACCTTCCAAGATGGCTAATATACCAACCGGACAATTTTGGAGACTAAAACGCAACTGCACAAGAAACTACACATTTTAAAAAGGAGGACAAATAATGAAAGAGCAATTTTTGATGAAAGAATACCCAACAGTACTATTAGAGGCATCCGCATCCTTAAATCAAGTAAGGAAAATGGATAGGAATACATTTTTCAGTAACAAAGAGAATAAGGAAGACAAAGATGATAGTTTACGTATTATACTCCCATTCAATAACCAGTACAAAAAATAAAAGATATTATAAATAAACATTGGCAATATATGTTACAAGATAAAACAATAGGACCATTACTAACCAAATCTCCCCAAATAACGTACACTAAGGCACCCAACCTTGCCATAAAAGATGCACCAAAGTACAAAAGAATCAAAACAGAAATTACACATAACTGGTTACATCTAAGGGGTTTCTTCAGATGCAGAACCTGTAGTGGATGCAAAATTACCAAGTTCCCAAAAAAGACTATCATTGTACAATCCACAACAAACTCCTTTAGTCTAGAAATAAAAGAGAATCTAACATGCCATTCTACTGATGTGATTTATATCCTACAATGCCAGTGCAATAAACAGTACATTGGCAGAACTAAGAGAACACTAAAAAAGAGACTATCAGAACATATTAACAATATAAAAAAAGGCTTTGAACAACTTTCTCTATCAAAACACTTCAAAGACTGGCATAATAAAGATCCAACAGTACTTTCCTTTGCAGCTTTGGAAAAAGTTAAAAGAGAATGGAGTGGAGGTAACCACATAGCACAAATGTCAAGAATAGAATAAAGAAGAATCTTCGAGTTTGAGACCCGGATTCCAAATGGACTTAATGCTGAAATGGAACTCTTTGGTTTCCTGTAGATCTGGGGTGGGGGCGCCCTTCATGGACGAGACATCGAGGTCAGGCTATACTACCAGCACCTCGATCTCTCCTCCGTGGGAGGCCCCCATCCCTCCACACCACCCAATAACATCCTTGAAAGAGAACAACGATATAAGAACATATGAAATTATAATCAATAAATGGGCAATCAATAAATTAAAAGTAAAAATAAAAAATGTTTTTGAAAATTTGCATATAGATAGGTTCATACCTCTATCACATACATACATATATTGTTTATATATATATATTACAGCTTTGATCTCATCTCCATCTCTGTTAACCATGCATAATGTGTTTAAAAAGAGGGGTGAAACGTATTGTGCACATTGTTACATATTGTTTATTTTTGGATACATTGCTTCTTATAGATATACCTCTTTATTTCATAATATTATGTACTACATGCGCTATGCATTTGGGATTAAGTTAATCCATTCCAGATTTTCCAAATAACTCCACCATGATGATTCCCGTCAGAAAGGAACTATTATTTAAAGACAGTACAAGAGATTGCGTTCACGTACCATTGAGGAAGGGGCATTTAAGCCCCGAAACGCGTCTGAGAATATGTGAACGCAATTTTAAAAGAAGTTTCTTATACTGCAAAAAGGCTATTTTTCTTTAAATAAAATAGTGACAGAGATAGCCGGCTGCAGAACACAGCCTGGCTAGCAATCGGGGTGAGATTCCTACAATCCCCGAAGGGGTAAGATTCCTACAACCCCCACATAGAATCACAACCTGTAGCAACCCAATTACCCAGCAATCCATACAGCCCGCAGTTATATTTCCGGGGATAAAAGCGCACCAACACGTGGGACGCCAACCCACTCCACGCTGAAAGAATACAGCCAGAAGGAGAGGGCAGCAGAACAACAGTACGGTAATCCAGCTAATACTATTGTGATATCAACCATCACTACTACAGAGTTTGTATTATCCACTGATCACACCAGTATATTCAAATCATGCTTGTATAACTTTTCTTATCACTTTTTGATGTACCCTAATATTTTTTTTTACAATCACTGAGCTCTAATTATTATTATTGTTTCTTTATGTTTTTTATACATCTTTCAATTTTTCATTTTTCATTTTTTATTACGGTATATTATTTTTTCTTCCACAATCACTGAACAAGTATTTTCCAATGTAATATATAGATATATTTATTCCTGTGTATGGAATTATTGAATCTTATTTATTAATTAATTGATCCAGAATATTTTATACTTTATATTTTTATCTCTTTATTTTATTCAATTTTAATTACTGTAATAAATTATATATATATTTTTAATTTTATGTATGCAAAATTCTTTCCATGAATTTATACATTGCTTAATATATTCTAGAGGTCAATACACCTAACCAATTATTTATTGGGATATACACCCTTTTATTAT
The DNA here is from genome assembly GCF_014858855.1 of Bufo gargarizans. Classification (NCBI taxonomy): domain Eukaryota; kingdom Metazoa; phylum Chordata; class Amphibia; order Anura; family Bufonidae; genus Bufo; species Bufo gargarizans. The sequence goes on from NC_058087.1 coordinate 73,938,779, forward strand.
ACCTCCGGTTTGTGGAGTATACCGGGACAGTTCAGGATGGAAGAGTGCCTGCTATACGCAACTATTTACATTATCTTATTTCACAGGGTTCTTAGGGAAAACCTTTTTTTTAGCAGAGCACCTAAACCATTTGTCACAACAGGTGAGCCACCACACGTTTCTCAAGGTTTTACACTTTCGGCCACAAACAGTGCCACTCCTATCCACAGGATGTTTGTGGTATTGCGGCCCAACCAAATTCACGTCAATGAAACTGACCTGCAATACCTGGAACAAATCTAGGTGTGGCGCTGGTGCTGGCAGAAATTGCCAAGGTGATCTAGGTCTGGCCAATCATAATGTTATTCATTCAAAGGATTTTAGTTGACATATACATGCTATATTTAGTAAAATAGATAAATCAATTTTCACTTGTTAGGTCTTAGAACCCCAAGAAACATCATTACAATAAAATATGGATCAAACACTTCCAGACAGAGGTGTAACTAGGATTTATAGGGCCCCATAGCAAAATAAGATGCCCCCCACCTAGTGTAAGAAAATTATAACACCAGCATAGATAGCAATAATGAAATGTATGTATAATAGCCCCACATATCAGAAGACCCACATTGTAGCAAAAAGGCACTATATTGTTACTTCACAAAAAGGCTTTAAACAACATTCTCTATCAAACCACTTCAAAGACTGGCATAATAAAGATCCAACAGTACTTACCTTTGCAGCTTTGGAAAAAGGTAAAAGACAATGGAGGGGAGGTAACCACATAGCACAAATGTCAAGAGTAGAATAAAGAAGAATCTTCGAGTTTGAGACCCAAATTCCGAATAGGACTTAATGCTGAAATGGAACTCTTTGGTTTCCTGTAGATCTGGGGTGGGTGCCCTTCATGGACGAGACATCGAGGTCAGGCTATACTACCAGCACCTACTCCGTGGGAGGCCCCCATCCCTCTCCACCACCCAATAACATCCTTGCAAAAGAACACAGATATAAGAACATATGAAATTGTAATAAATAAATGGACAATCAATAAATTAAAAGTAAAAATAAAAAATGTTTTTGAAAATACGCATATAGATAGGTTCATACCTCTATTACATACATACATATATTGATTATATATTACAGCTTTGATCTCATCTCCATCTCTGTTAACCACGCATAATGCCCCCCACGTAGTGTAAGAAAATGATAACAACAGCATAGGTAGCAATAATGAAATGTATGTATAATAGCACCACATATCAGAAAGCCCACATTGTAGCAAAAAGGCACTATATTGTTACTTCCCAAAAAAAAATCACAATATTCTTGCACCTGATTGGGCCCTGTCAACCTCTGGGCCCCATAGCAAGTGCTATGGCTGCTATGGTTATAGTTACACCCATGCTTCCAGATAACTGTTGATGCAAATGAATAATAATAATAGACAATAGAGGAATTGAAAAGAAGAATCCAGATCTTCTCATTGCAGTTGCCAGTTGGACTGAAATATTACCATAACAAAACCTGCTTTCCACCTAGAACAGAGCACCTAGGGTTTGTGCACTCCTTAGAACATTACTGCTTGCCATTTTTTATTCTTCGAGATCACACCTCATATATAGCCACTTTCACTAGAAACTATGATACAATAAAATGCTGGATGAAGTTTTTGTGTGAAAGGACTCATTAAGTAGAGCCGTTTGTCACTTGGTGAATATTCATTGATGATAGCAAGGTGTGTGGGTTTTAATGAATGACCACTGTCTTGTAAATTAGTGGCAGCCTGTCCATTGTCTTTCCTAATCTCAATTGTAAAATATGAAGACTCTAAACAAGTGCTAATGGACCAAGTGTTAAGATAACTGAACAAAACTGGAACCTAGAGGAAACCAATAGAGCAGGTGTGTCAGCCATTCAGTAACCATGAGGGCATGGACAGTAAAGCTGGCCATACACATTCAATAGCTGTCGACAGATGTCAATGGGGAAAGAGGAGAAAGCCGCTATCAGACACTACTGGTAATAGCCTATTTCCACAGAGAACAAAACTATAGTCGAAAATATCAATTTAACCAAATTCTTCTCTCCCCCATTTTCATCTGTCGAGGGAGAGTCAGGAGCTCCCGATACACATTAGGTTGTAGGTCAAACCTGCTGTTCTCAGTGGGTTAGGCCAACAATACACTAATTTGTATGGAGGCCCTTAAGGAATTATTTAGATTTGGTGCAAGTCCAATGTGTAGACCTATAGAAGATAAATGTAAAGAACAATCTAAAAGTTGGAGGATGCATACAACTAAATTTTTAAACCTATCTTTTGGATTCATACCCAATTTTGAAAAACATTCTATGCCATAAGACAAGAGAATGTGTGACTCTGGTCTACGTCACAGTAGGTATGGCTGTTCTGCAAAAGCTGCACACTAACATTACATTCTTGTCAGAATGTTCACTGTTTCTGTTGAAAGGGGGCTGCCAAATATCCTCAGGAGTCTACTATTGGGAGCTGATAGATCAGCCAGGTTTGATTTTCATTGGTGACTCTATTGTATCCTTCTTTCCCAGAGATAAACATTGTCACTGTTGCTCCCCTTGTCTAGCCAAGCATGCATGTGTTGTATGCATGGCCAGCTGTCAGGAAACTTTACAAATATGCCGAATTTTATTCTGCAAAAGCAGAGGCAGCATAAAACCTTAGACTATAATTTCTGGAGTTGACACTGGTTGGTGCCCATACAAATAAAAGTGCAGTCAGCTAAAAACGGCAATTTTGATGTGCCTGGCCAGCTATCTTATGTGTATGGGGATATGCTTAATCTTCTCTGATAAATGACATTGGGGTAAGAAGGATTTGGGTATTTGAATTTCAGCAGCTTATTATTCTTTTCCTATTGAGAACATATGCATGCTCTAACAGAGGAATAAGCGTGACAGGTGTAAAATCACTGTTAGCCCTATACTAAAGGGTCATTTCCACTAGGAAATTATCTTTATGTTATTTCCAAAAATGTCAAAATATTGTATGGGTTATCTTTAGAGATGAGTGAAGTTTTGAAAAATTAGATTTTGCAACTTTCCCGAAAATAAATAAATAACTCTGGTATACCCAGGCCACTCTGCCATAGAGTAAGGCCACACAGAGCGGCTGTGCTGCGGGCAGGTTGTGGCCATACTGTGGCCTGCATGAGAACTGCATGGCCAATTAGCCTGCAGATGCCTTTTCATTTAATAATGCAACCACACTGTATAGTCCTTCTTTATTGTTAATGTCTGCACAGCACCTTTAAACATGGGCTGTTGTTGGTACAGGGTTTGGCTGGTTAGGTGGGTCAGGATATGCAAATTATTGCTGTTTTTGCCTGCAATCTCCGGCAGGTTATTTGATGGTAAATACTGAATATTAATCAGCTTTGGCATACCCACTTCTCTAACCCCAGCGCTCTCCTGCCCTACAGGTGGGAGCCCTTCTCCTGCTATCTGCTTTTCCTCCTTTTCCACATCATCTAATATCAATGAGAATATTTCATCAGTAACATCCAGCTCCTCCTCTCTGCATCTTGCTGACTTTTCTAGGACATGGAGACTTTGAAGGATGATTTGGAAGAAGTAAAGCCAGCAAAAGTTGAGGATGGTCATCATTAAGACCTGGCCCCCCAAGGGGGGCAGACTGGATGGTATTAGTTGGTATCCTGGCACCAGAATAATAAAGGCTTCCATCTTACTGGTATTGAATTACATTTACGGCTAATGTAGGAATAAGTAAATGTAGGAATAAATAAAACTGACACAGAATAAGTCTCCCTGCACTCTCCCTCTCCAATATTCTTCTATTAATCATTTTCAGCAACACTGTCTCTAGTGAATGAGCGCTTGCCACGTCTATCCCTATGCTCAGCTTGCAGGACAATGGCGGGGTCTGAGCGGGATGAAGGGTTTATAGGGCTGAGACATCACAGGGGATGACTATCTTCGGATTGGCTAGCTGCACAGCATTATTGGTGATCTTGTATTCCTGGGCTTCTTACTTTCACTTTGTAACAAATGTAGCCGCCATTTTAAGAAAAACTGATTTGTTCACACAAAGCCCAATAAAATTTGGATTTGTTGCAAATCGTTTTCCTAAACTTCGGACCAAATTCTGCTTCAAATGCTTTGCTCAACACTAGTTATCTTCTTCAATGGTGCCTACAAAATTTGGTTAACACAAAATATAGTCTCTCTTTTACAGACTATTTTACTACAAATACAGGTAGTAGGTAGGCAAGTAGTCCTCAGATATCTCACAGGGTTTTCCAAAAGGCTGTTTATAGGGGATGGCATTGGCTACTATGATGGTCCTCTATGAGTCTCTCTCTATAGATATAAGCAATATTCCCAAATGACCAAAGAGGTTCAAACCCTCTTAATATTTCTCTGCAATGCCCAACTGTAGGGTTTAGTCCTAGAATGGATGGCCAGTCTGTCTTAATAGTGCGGAAGCCAATACCTCAATCCACATATAGTGAAGTCTATAGCCGTAAATGTACATTATCTTTCACTGACTTTGTCCAAGCACTATCTCTTTTTTATGGTCCTCAACCTTCTGTAAAAAGTCTGTTTTTCTTTCCCTCAGAGATTAGTGCTCACACTCACAGAGATGTTGTCTTCCTGGAGAAGAATTATTTTCTTCTGCTTTAGTTTGTCTGATTTACACACCAGCAGCATCCATGTCCTCTCTTGGCTTAGGCTACTTTTACAACTACGTTAGGTGCAGATCCGTCTTGTATCTGCACAGACGGATCCGCACCGATAATCGAATTATCTGTTCAGAATGGATCCGTTTGCATTACCATGAACAAAAAAATATAAATAATGTAAATGTATTCGTTTTGACTTACACTGAAAGTCAATGGGAGGCGGATCTGTTTTCAATTGCACCATATTGTGACAGTAAAAACGTATCTATCCCCATTGACTTACATTGTAAGTCAGGACGGATCCGTTTGGCTCCACATCGTCAGGCGGACATCATAAACGCTGCAAGCAGCGTTTTGGTGTCCGCCTCCAGAGCGGAATGGAGGCTGAACGGAGGCAAACTGATGAATTCTGAACAGATCCTTATCCATTCAGAATGCATAGGGCCTAAACTGATCCGTTTTGGGCCGCTTGTGAGAGCCCTGAAACGGATCTCACAAGCAGACCCAGAAACGCCAGTGTGAAAGTAGCCTTACTTGTCAGGAACTCTCTAACCAGGGGAAGTGTGAACGTCACCACTCTGGCCCCCGTTAAATGAGCATCGGAGCACTTCATGCTCTGATGCTCTCCTTTGCCCTGAGCTGAATCGTGCAGGCAAAGGCATTTTATGTAGATCTGGTGATGTACTGGGCTCTCCATAGTGTAAAGTAGGCGGAGGCTTCTGCCCAGCAGTGAGCCTGGTGACGTCACTGGCTGGCTTTAGCGCTGCCCTAGCCTGTAAAGCGGCTGGGGCATTGCTAAAGTTGGCCCATCGGTGCCGGTGACATCACGGAATAGACTGCTGGGCAGAAGCCTCCGCCTAGTAGCTTGCAGAAGTAAACAAACAAGCCCCTGCCCTGTGTGATCCAGCGAAGGGCAAAGGAGAGCATTGAAGCATGAAATGCTCCGATGCTCATATCATAGGGACCAGAAGGGTGATGCTGGGGATATGTCCGTGTTCAGCTCTGAACCCGGACAACCCCTTTAATTAATTCCTTCCCATATACAGCCTTGTGGAATACAGAGTGCATAGTAAGATCATTAGGCAAATAATTTGCACTACTGGAAGTGGATAGTTAGCAGTACAGATACATTTTTTTTAAAACTTTAGCAGTGAACAATAGCATTAACGCCCATTGGGGGTCACTACATATATTCTCTTTTTAAAGTGTAATTTTGATGGGTTATGTCTGTACAGATGCACACATTCCATTAATGTAAAATGAATAATCCTATAGTGATAGTAGAAAACTAGAACATTATTACTTACTTTTATCTTCCTATTAAAGTGAATCTCCCTAAAGTTTCCATTGGATGTCAAATATGTCTATTCGCAGGCTTACTGGAAAAACTGTTCCACAGTTCTGGGCCATTAATATTTCACTATTATTTATGGAATTTATCATGTTTGTACTAATTCCAAAGTTCTTTGGCTGTAGAAATATTTATATTTGCAAAACATTTTTTGATTGGCTATAAATATTATATTAGGATACTCTGAACTAATGATACTAGACCATAAAATGTCATTTCTAACATTGACACCGGACACTGTAATTTTTTGTTAGTGTATGTACAGTCATGTGAAAAAATTAGGACACCCTTTGAAAGCATGTGGTTTTTTGTAACATTTTTAATAAAAGGTTATTTCATCTCCGTTTCAACAATACAGAGAGATTAAAGTAATCCGACTAAACAAAGAAAACTGAAGAAAAGTCTTTTCAAGATCTTCTGTAAATGTCATTCTACAAAAATGCCTATTCTAACTGAGGAAAAAGATAGGACACCCTTGCCCCTAATAGCGAGTGTTACCTCCTTTGGCTGAAATAACTGCAGTGAGACGGTTCTTGTAGCCATCTACCAGTCTTCGACATCGGTCTGAGGAAATTTTACCCCACTCCTCAATGCAGAACTTTTTCAGCTGTGAGATGTTTGAGGGGTTTCTTGCACGTACAGCCCTTTTCAAGTCACCCCACAGCATCTCAATGGGATTCAAATCTGGACTTTGACTTGGCCATTCCAGGACTCTCCATTTCTTCTTTTTCAGCCAATCTTTGGTTGATTTACTAGTATGTTTTGGGTCATTGTCATGTTGCATGGTCCAGTTCCGCTTCAGCTTTAATTTTCTAACTGATGGTCTCACATGTTCTTCAAGCACCTTCTGATACACAGTAGAATTCATCGTGGATTCTATGATGGTGAGCTGACCAGGTCCTGCTGCAGCAAAGCAGCCCCAAACCATGACACTTCCACCTCCATGCTTCACAGTTGGTATGAGGTTCTTTTCTTGGAATGCTGTGTTTGGTTTACGCCAAACATGTCCTCTGCTGTTGTGTCCAAATAATTCAATTTTGGACTCATCTGTCCAAAGAACATTATTCCAGAAGTCCTGGTCTTTGTCAACTTTATCTCTGGCAAATGTCAGTCTGGCCTCGATGTTTCTCTTGGAAAGCAAAGGTTTCCTCCTTGCACACCTCCCATGCAAGTTAAACTTGTACAGTCTCTTTCTGATTGTAGAGGCATGTACTTCTACATCAACAGTAGCCAGAGCCTGCTGTAGTTCTCGAGATGACACTTTAGGGTTTTTGGAGACCTCTTTTAGCATCTTGCGGTCTGCTCTTGGGGTGAACTTGCTGGGGCGACCAGTCCTGGGCATGTTGGCAGTTGTTTTGAAAGCCCTCCACTTGTAGACTATCTTCCGGACAGTGGAATGGCTGATTTCAAAATCTTTTGAGATCTTTTTAAATCCCTTCCCAGACTCATAGGCTGCTACAATCTTTTTTCTGAAGTCCTCTGACAGCTCTTTTGCTCTCACCATGGTGCTCACTCTCACTTCAATAGTCAGGAGCACACCAAACTAAATGTCTGAGGTTTAAATAGGGCAAGCCTCATTCAACATGCAGAGTAACGATCTACTAATTATGTGCACCTGGTGTGATATACCTGTGTGAGATCTGAGCCAATTTAAGAGGGAATACATGTGAGGGTGTCCTATCTTTTTCCTCAGTTAGAATAGGCATTTTTGTAGAATGACATTTACAGAAGATCTGGAAAAGACTTTTCTTCAGTTTTCTTTGTTTAGTTGGATTACTTTAATCTCTCTGTATTGTTGAAACGGAGATGAAATAACCTTTTATTAAAAATGTTACAAAAAACCACATGCTTTCAAAGGGTGTCCTAATTTTTTCACATGACTGTATGTGTATATTTATGTCGTCTAGAACACGCAATTCTGGTCATTAGGACGAATATATATACAGAGACATATATACCTATATGGATGGATATGTGCGCGAGTAAAATTGAGTGCTGTGTCATGGGTGCCCTACAGTCTTAGGACATCCATAATGGACCCCACTCACTGCACATATTAAACCAGTCTTTATGTCCTCTTTGCAATCCATTTGGCCTCTTACTAACAGGACTGTTTTCTGTCCTTTGGGCAAAGCTGGGCAGTCCACATTTAGGGAGGGTGACAATAGGGTCAGATTATCAGCCAGGTTCATTAAAAGAGACTGAAAGGGCTACTTAGGGCTTCGTCCCAGCATTGTATCTTTCCATAAGTACCCCTCATCCTGTCTGTTATGAATTTTTTGCTATCCCTATATATGGTCCTCTCCCACCTCCGCCATCTATTAGGAGAATAGTGTGACCAGTGGCTACAATAATCTTGTGTTTAATACTAAAGGGCCTATAATTTTATTTCAAATACCATATTAAATGTTAAGTTTTAACTTTAATAAGCTACCCACTAATGTTAATGCAATTTTTTGGATCTAAAGGGTCTAGCATATCAGATATTACCATAGTGTGACCGACTATAATCGGTTGTGTTATTATTAACATTGACACCGGGCAGTACTAAATCTGCTCATATATATTCTGTATTACTCTTTCTGAAACTCTGCACTTCACTTTGGGTGGGATTTTACAAATGATTAAAAGTATGACTTTTTGATAATACATTTTCTTTGTTATATTGTTGTATCTGTAATAACAGTAAGAAATTATATAGATAAGGCTGATGCTGGTGTCATAGTTGTAATTCTAAAAGTTAAAAGTAAACTTTAATCCTGACTAGTGTTGATCGAGCATGTGTTCGGCTCAGTCTTAGTCAGGGAGAGCTGAGCATAGGAAGGGAAAGACAGTGTAGGGAGTGTTGTTGGAAGATTCTTATTACAAAAACTTTTCAGAGGCCCAAAAGTCCTTTTAAGGACTATTGTGTGTGACAGCAGCAATATATGTTTGTAGCGCAACCTGCGCTAAATTGCTCAGTGTTAGGGAGAGTTGTGCATAGGAAGGGACAGGGTGTAGGGAGTGTTATTGGAAGATTTTTATTAGAAAAACTTTTCAGAGAACCAAAAGTCCTTTTAAGGACTATTGTGTGTGACAGCAGCAATATATATTTTTGGCGCATCCTACTCTAAATAGCATCTAATAGGCCGCTGCGGACAGTTAAATTATCCGCGCCACATCTCCTGTGTAAAGTGTGCTCATCCCAAAAATATCTGTGACATCCAGTGTACTTTTTCAATAGACGGTGTCTGCTGCGGACAGTGAGATTACCTGCGCTACTTCTCCAGTGTAAAGTGTGCACATCCCAAAAATATCTGTGACATCCAGTGTACTTTTTCAATAGACGGTGTCTGCTGCGGACAGTGAGATTACCTGCGCCACATCTCCTGTGTAAATTCTGCGCATCCAAAAAATATCTGTGACATCCAGTGTACTTTTTCAATAGACGGTGTCCGCTGCGGACAGTGAGATTACCTGCGCTACTTCTCCAGTGTAAAGTGTGCACATCCCAAAAATATCTGTGACATCCAGTGTACTTTTCTAATAGACGTTGTCCGATGCGGACAGTGAGATTAGCTTCGGCACATCTCCAGTGAAAAGTGTGCGCATCCCAAAAATATCTGAGACATCCAGTGTACTTTTTCAATAGACGGTGTCCGCTGCGGACAGTGACATTACCAGTGCCACATCTCCAGTGTAACGTGTGCGCCTAAAAACTTTATCTGTGATATACAGTGTACTTTTTACATAGACGCTTTGACAGTGACATTACCGGTGGTACCTCTCCTGTATAACGTTTCCTCATCCCAAATACCTGTGACATTCCATGTAATTATTTGTTAGCCGCTGGTGACAGCATTGACATTATCTGCGGGATACCTCCTGTGTGACGTTTCCACACCCCAAATACCTTTTTTAATTTTTTTGCGCATACACTTCCAAATCCTACGCTACTGTACGTTTTTTTTTCTTCAAATCTTTTTTATTAAGAGTTTACAAAATACACACAAAATGACTGCAAAAGTAATAGTACATTCTTAGTTCCATAAGTCACAGTGTATGTCAAATAGGTTAAGGGGAGGGAGGGGAGATGAAGGAACGAGGATAGGGAGAGGAAAGGTGTGGTGAAGGCACATAAAGGCAAATCCTAGGGTTATAATATATCACATTTAAAATGAAGAAGGCGATGTCACAACCAGACAGCTGAGAAGCTCTGACAGAGGCCTTTCAGAACCTCCCCCTTGAGTTTCTGTGTTGTGGTATTCAGCTCCTCCTCTCGTTAGTCTCTCTCAGCTGTCATGTGTTGGACTAATTGCTTCCCTTTAAATTCTTCCCCAGAAGGCTTTTCTGGGCGGCTTATATTTCTTCCTGGAGTATGTGTGCGTGCCCATCTGGTTCTCCTCTCCTCTACAAAGTTAAGTGTTAAACTGTTATCTGTTATTTTCTGTTTGCTGGATCCCAGGTGACCCTGACTCCCTCCGTGTCTGGTGTAGGGAGCTGGTGGTCGTGTCCCCTCACTATTGTAGGGTGCTCAGGGGTTATATAGTCAAGGTACGTGGATATGCATACCTCCACCATTCGGATCTATGCATAGGCTGAGCAGCCAGGGAAAGTGCCAGGTCTTCTACAGGGGTCTCCCTTTCGTTCCTTAGCTTTTGGATCCAGCGAGTCATTTATGCATGTTGTTTTGCCTTGTTACCTGTACACATTCCGTGACATTATAAGCCGCCAAAACCGTCTTAAGCATGGATCCGGTTTCACTTTTGGCTGAACGCTTCCAGGGTCTTTCATTGGAGGTAGCTGACCTCCGTAAGACTTTTTCTCAGCTTCAAGTGACCGGTTCAGCTTGCGTTCATGGAGCTTGTTCTGAGCCTAAGATCTCGCTCCCGGATACGTTCTCCGGCGGTAGTGAGAATTTTGTGCGTTTTAGAGAGGCTTGCAAACTCCATTTTCGCCTTCTTCCCCTTTCCTCTGGAGATGAGGAACGGAGGGTGGGGATCATTATATCGCTGCTCAGTGGTAACGCTCAGTCCTGGGCCTTTTCGCTGCCGGAGGGGGCACGGCCTCTCCGTTCAGTGGATGAATTCTTTTTAGCCCTGGGTCAGATATATGATGATCCGGATCGTATTGCTCTGGCGGAGTCTAGACTACGTCTCTTATGCCAGGGTAAACAATCCGCAGAAATATACTGCTCAGAATTTCGGAGATGGGCAGCTGATACTGGTTGGAATGATGCTGCACTCCGAAGTCAATTTTGCCATGGTCTTTCAGAGGGATTGAAAGATGCATTTGCCTTTCATGAAAGGCCTATTTCTTTGGACTCTGCTATGTCTCAGGCCGTTCGTATTGACAGGCGTCTTAGAGAGAGAGGAGAGATCTCTCCTTCCTGTCATACTCGGTCCCAGGACTGTGCAGCGGTCCCATTCTGTGCGCAGGGGTCTCAGTCGCTGTCAGCCCCTTCTGAGCAGGAGCCCATGCAGCTGGGGTTGATTGCTTCTGACAATAGAAGATTCAGCCCGCATGGGACGGTTTGTTTTTGTTGTGGAGGTATTAATCATTTGGCAAATATTTGTCCCTCTAGGAGATTCAGGCAGTTCTCTGGGTATAATAAAGAAACAAAGAGGAAAAAATCTTTGAAAAATGTTCCGTCTGTTACTATTGGCAGGGTTGAGGCGGAAATTGAAGGTTTTCCGTTTGCTTGTAGTTCCCGTTTTGTCCTGCCGGCTAGGGTGGCGCTAGAGAGCAAGAACATTTTTTGTGAGATTTTTGTGGATAGTGGAGTAGCGGTCAATCTCATTGATAATCAATTTGCGATAACTCATGGTTTCCAGGTGTGCGCTTTGAGAAAGGATATCCCTGTTTTTGCTATCGATTCCGCTCCACTTTCTCAGAAATCATTAAAGGGCATAGTTCACAATATCCGTTTAATTGTGAGTGATGCTCATGTTGAGGATGTGTCATGTTTCGTCCTTAGCGGTTTGCCCACCCCTCTGGTGTTGGGGCTGCCCTGGCTCACTAAGCATAACCCCACCATTGATTGGCAAGCGAAGCAAATAAATGGTTGGAGTGACTTTTGCAGAGAGAATTGCCTCACGACATCTGTTTCGGAGGTTGCTACTAAGACTATACCATCTTTTCTCTCTGAATATTCGGATGTCTTCTCTGAGAGTGGAGTTCAGGATTTGCCCCCGCACAGGGAGTACGATTGCCCTATTAATCTCATCCCAGACGCCAAGCTGCCTAAATCTCGTTTATACAATCTTTCCCAACCTGAGAGGATCGCTATGCGTGCCTATATCTCTGAGAGTCTGAGAAAGGGACACATACGACCCTCGAAGTCACCTGTTGCCGCTGGTTTTTTCTTTGTTAAGAAAAAAGATGGTTCTTTAAGACCTTGTCTGGATTTCAGGGAGCTGAACAGTATCACTATTCGTGACCCTTATCCGCTTCCTCTGATCCCGGACTTATTTAACCAGGTTGTTGGGGCTAAAGTCTTTTCCAAATTAGATTTAAGAGGGGCATACAACCTGGTCAGGGTCAGAGAAGGGGACGAATGGAAGACGGCCTTCAATACCCCTGAGGGCCATTTTGAAAACTTGGTTATGCCTTTTGGTTTGATGAATGCCCCAGCCGTTTTTCAGCATTTCGTGAACAGCATTTTTTATCATTTGATGGGAAAATTTGTATTGGTGTATTTGGATGACATTTTGATTTTTTCTCCCGATTTCAAAACTCATAAGGAACATTTACGTCAGGTCTTGCTCATTCTGCGGGAGAATAAATTATATGCGAAACTGGAAAAATGTGTGTTTGCGGTTCCAGAAATTCAATTTCTGGGGTTTCTTCTCTCCGCTTCTGGTTTTCGCATGGACCCCGAGAAGGTCCGCGCTGTGCTTGAGTGGCAGCTTCCTGAGAATCAAAAGGCGCTGATGCGTTTTTTGGGCTTTGCCAATTATTACAGGAAGTTCATTTTGAATTATTCTTCTATTGTTAAACCACTCACTGATATGACCAGAAAGGGGGTAGATTTTTCTTCTTGGTCAGTAGAGGCGCGTAAGGCTTTTTCTGATATCAAGGAGAGTTTTGCTTCCGCTCCCATCTTGGTGCAACCTGATGTTTTTTTTTTTTTTTAAATTCTGTTTATTTGAAAGCAGAATCACAAGAAATATAACACAAAAGTCATGTATCCAGACAACATACATTGTACATGCTTTCCCCCCACGACCTTCAGGGAAAGCCAGGGAGCCAAACACAGTATCACATGGAACATGAGTACAGCACTTACAAATCTGACTGCATTTTTAGTTTTAACGAAACGAGTAGGTGAAAACAAAAGTAATAGAGAAAAGAAGAAAAAAGGGAAAGAAATGGGAGGGGATAGACAGGGGGGGGGGGGGGAGGCAGAACTATACTGCCAGGGGTCCCAAGGTATCACCCAGAGATGCTTTAAGATACCACGATGTACACTGAAATGGTTTGACCAATTCCCTAGTCTCTGTCGGACTAAGATGCACCTCAATAAAAGCCCGCCATTTATTGAAGAATTTGGAAGCCGAACCTTCCTTGTGTCTAGATGCTTCAATCCTCTCAAACCCCAATAGAGTCCTCAGTTCAGAAACCACCGCTGGAATGTCTGGCATGGCATCCGTGAGCCATCTCTGGAGCAGTACTCTTTTAGCTACCAATAAGACAGAGTGTACTATAATCGGTATCTTAGTCGGTGTCTCTGGACGTATATAATGGAAAATCAGGGTCTGGGATTCTGCAGGCAATTCCACCGACCAGGTAGTCTTGACATACGCAATCACCACAGCCCAAAACTTTACAACCTCAGGACAGGTCCACATGCCATGCCAGAAATCCGTGGCCGCCAATTTGCAATTTGGACAATGCGTGATGCGATCCGGAAACTGAGGCGTGACTGGGAAGTTGAAACCATAGATCGCTCGATGCATCATTCTAAAAAAAGTTTCACGCCAGGTCTCACTGATCACACACTGACGTACCTTACTCCAACCTTCCAGGATTTTCACCCCAATCTCATCATCCAAGGTGACAAGCTCCCATTTCCTAAAAAGTGTAGACGCTTTGGCTTTCGTGAAATTGCCCGAGAGGGCCCTATACAACCTAGAGAGAGAAACTGTTTAGGGGGAGAAACTAAGAATCTCGTCAAAGGAATTTGAGGCCGCCTCCTTTGATAGATCACGCAGTCTACATGAGCAAAAACCCAAAATCTGCATTATTTGCAGAAAATGGGAGTCCGGTAGGGTGAATCTCTCCTTCAATTCCTTTGGAGTCAGCCAGCGCTTTTCCCCCGGGTGCATCAGATGCTCCACCTTGGTCAAACCTCTAGATACCCACAGCTCCGGGGGTCTCAAACTAGTACCTGGCGGAGACTCTGGATGACCCCACAACGGTAACCATTTGGAGATTGCATGAGGCAAACCCATTGCCTTCCTAATCGCCTTCCAGGCTGCCATCGTATCTCTCAATAAAAGCGAGGATTTAATATCCCCAGGCAACGCGGCCATGTTAGAGTGAAGACACGAAACCAAGTTCCAAGGAGCTACTAAGTTTTGTTCTAATTCCCTATTGGAGAAAAGATCGGTATCATGTACCCAGTCGGATATGTGGCGCATAAGACATGCTAAATTGTAACCCCGCACATTTGGGAATTTCACCCCTCCTTCTGGTTTCCATAGCATAAGCTTCGAGAGAGAGATACGAGGGCGCCTGCCCGACCACAAAAACGTGGTAAACGCTTTGTTTAGGGCAGTGACGTCAGAGTGTTTCAGTAGGATCGGAAGCGTTTGGAGGGGGTAGAGCAACTTAGAGAAACTCATCATTTTAATAAGCTGACATCTTCCTAGCAGAGATAAGGGCAGGGAATGCCACTTCTGTAGTTCTGATAGTATTTTCGCAATAAGGGGAGGGTAATTTAGCGAGTATAGTGACCCTGGGAGCTTCCCTATTTTGATCCCTAAGTAAGTGACATACTTTTTAACCACAGAGAGAGAGAAACCCACGTCCTGCCAAATCTGCGGAGGGTTAGTGGCATGTAACTCCAGAATCTCGCTTTTGGTCGAGTTTATTTTATAGCCCGAGAAAGACCCAAAAAAACTCAGGAACTCCATTAAGGGGCCTAGGTGTCGCTGAGGAGCGTCCATGAAAATCAGAAGATCGTCAGCATACAGGGCTAATTTGACCTCCTTCTTACCAATCGTGATACCAGAGTATAAGTCAGAGTCCTCTAAAAATCTAGCCAGTGGTTCTATGGCTAGGTCAAAGAGGAGGGGGGAAAGCGGACAACCCTGTCTAGTCCCTCTCTGAAGAGGAAAGATCTG
Source organism: Bufo gargarizans (assembly GCF_014858855.1). NCBI lineage: Eukaryota > Metazoa > Chordata > Amphibia > Anura > Bufonidae > Bufo > Bufo gargarizans. The sequence continues at coordinate 73,954,120 of NC_058087.1, forward strand.
AGACAGGAAACCACCCGTATGGATGCGCGCCGCTGGGCTGGAATAAAGACCCTTCAGAAAAGTGCGAATATCCCCGAAAATCCTGAATTTATCGAGCACCACCCCCAGCCAGTCCCACCGCAAGGAGTCAAAGGCTTTTTCCGCATCCAAAGCCAACAAAATAGGGGCCGAGGCTGGCTGAGGGCGGCGCCGCACCCAATCCAAAGTCGCCAATACCTTCCTGATATTGGCCACCCCCGACCTCCCTTTAATGAAACCTACCTGGGAGGGACCTATCAGGGCAGGCATTAGTAAGCTCAGCCTGTCGGCCAAAATTTTCGTCATGATCTTTAAATCCTGGTTAATAAGTGAGATTGGGCGGTACGAGCCCGGATCTAGTGGGTCCTTGTTAGGTTTAAGTATCAATTTGATGTGGGCAACATTTACATGGGCAGGAAAGCTACCTGTGTGTAGTAAGTGATTGAAATATTCCGTTAACGTGGGGGCAAGATTGTCTTGAAGCACTTTATAGAATTCCCCCGAGAATCCATCAGGGCCTGGCGCCTTTCCATTATGCAAGGAGCGTATTATGCGGAGTACTTCCTCATCAGTTATTTCCGCATTTAGAGAACCCAAGTGTTCCTCAGTCAGGGACGGCAGTTTGACCCCAGATAGAAAGCGCGCACCCTTCTCCGGGTCCTCTGGAGTGTCCTTGTAGAGACGCTCATAGTATGACCCCAGCAAATCATTTATCAATTTAGGATTGGTTTGGACCACTCCCCCCTCCCCCCTCAGAGCTGTTATGACCGTAGGAGCTCTCCTACCCCGAGCTAGGTTAGCCAGCATTTTGCCTGACTTATTGCCAAATCTGAACAGATCCGTCTGGAATTCTGACCTATACATTTCCTCCCTTTTGTCCACCCATACCTCGAAGGTGTTCCTAGCTGCTATCCAAGCCTCCTTGTGCTGAGCGGTAGCCACCCTGAGGAATTGAGTATACGCCTGCCTAAGGGCCGCGCTAGCCTCTTGATATTGTTTTGCCACCACCTTGCGCAAATTACTAACATAACTGAGAATTCGACCTCTCAGGACCGCTTTAGCAGTCTCCCAATGGTTCGAAACATCTGATGCACCCCGAGGATTGTCACCCTGAAACTCCCACCACCAACCTTGTAGCGTATCTTTAAAGTTGTCATCTTTGGCCAGAAAAGAAGGAAAGCGCCACAGAAAATCAGTTCCTCTAGGGTAAGAATCCTGCATAGAAATGGAGACAGGTGAGTGATCAGAAATAAGCAGGTCATGAATTTCGGCAGATACCACCCTAGATGACATATGCAAGGGAAGGAAGAGGTAGTCAATACGAGACCATGCATTGTGGGCATGCGAAAAATGTGTGTATTCCCTGTCATCAGGATGCAGAGAGCGCCAAGTATCATACAACCCTGTAGAGGTTAGAAGGGGAGGTATAACCTTGTCAGAGAGCCTTTGCACTCCACCCGGCCCCCCATCCCTCTTCCGGTCTTCCACAACAGATGCGACTGAATTAAAATCACCACCCACAATTTTATTGTGAGTTCCATCTACCAGCAATCTGTTTTCCAGAAGAGCGTAAAAGGGGGCGTTATTGTCATTTGGGGCATAAACATTATGAATACTATAAGATATCCCTCCAATCTCAACTAAAAGCCTATGCCACCTGCCCTCACTATCATGGGATTCTGAAAGCATTTTCCCTGAGAAATTTCTATGCAATAATGTGAGTACTCCAGCTTTGCGTTCTCTGGCCGAGGATCCATATACCGAACCTACCCAGAACTTTTTCATACGAAAAAAATCTTTGTCCTCCAGGTGCGTCTCTTGCAGGAGAACCACGTCAGGCCGAAGACGCTTCAGGTGGCGCAAAATTTTGGACCGTTTCTGTGGGGAGCGTAACCCCTTGACATTCCAGGAGATGATTTTCATTTCAGCTCTGGTGTGCCCGGATCCCCGGACAGAGAAAGCCAAGGGAGAAGGGAAGAGGGAAGGAGAGAGGAGGGAGGGAGAGAGGAAAAACAAAAAGCAAAACCAATAGAAATACAACAATAACCCTGCCTAGGTGTGTGGCAGCAAATAATGTCCTGCTAAGCAGGTTACAACTAGATGGTATCAGTCGTCACTTAATCTAGTTATAGACTTTCCTTTTTTCCACCATGGCAGAGCCCCTGCATACCTAGCCTAAACAATAGCAAACTGTACGACTGACCAAAAGAAGGCCCCAACATGACGCATGGAGCAGAAAACACATATCCATGAGCTAGGAAAAATGAGCAGCATTAACAGATACCACCCCTCAGGAATAAGTCCCGAACAAAAAGCAACTTGAGGAGTATCAGCGCCCCCTTCTGGAGGGCCTATCCAGGTCAGATTGCGAGCGGTCATTCCCTCGGCGAACAGCTGGTCCCAATGAGTCCTTCAGATTAGGCCGCTGAGGAGATAAGGGGACATCTCGCAGCTCGGAATCCACAATTGCATCCAAGGCCTCCTCTGCTTCAGAAGGGGATCTAAAGGTAATAGTTTCGCCGCGCGCTCTGTGGATCTTTAGAACCGCAGGAAAAAGAAGTTGAAACCTGATGTCCCTTTGGTAAAGTGCAGTACAGACTGGGCTGAAGGCCTTGCGCTTCTTCGCCACCTCAGCCGAAAAGTCCTCAAATAATAAGATTCTGTGACCTCTGATAGTTATCTGGTGCCTTCTCCTGCGAAAACTGCGAAGTAGGGCCACCTTGTCATTGAAGTCCAGCAATTTAAAAATTACTTGACGAGGCCGTCCATCCCCCCCTCGTGGAGATTCCTTATTAGAGAGCTTAGTAGCGCCCCTATCCGGGCCAATCCTGTGGGCCCGCTCCACCCGACAGAAAAACTTTAAGCCCAGGGCCTCCGGCAAGTCCTTTTCACATATATCCAAAAGGTCTGGTTGCGTTACGGACTCAGGCAGCCCCACCAACCTCAGATTGTTGCGGCGGGACCTATTTTCCAGGTCATCCACTTTAAATCTCAAATAATCCAGGGACTGCTGTTGGGCTTTTAACATGGAGTCAGCGTCCCCTGCTTGCTGCTGTAAAGAACGCAGCTCTTTCTCCAGGGCCCCCACCTGCACGCTGGTTTGATTGACCTCCTCCCTCAAGGAGTTAAAAGAGGCCATTATTGTCGTTTCCAGCGTTTTCTGGATATCCGGCATGATCCGCATTGCCACTTCAATGGCTAGCTGTTTATAGTCTAAAGGGACCGAGCCACCCAGGGGGGACCCCTCACCCTGAGAACTCTGGGAGCCCTCCTCCCGAAAGATCAGTGGCTGAGAGTCCGCCATTTTTGCCGCGCTCTGTGAGGCTGCCATCTGCGCACCTGTAAACTTCTGCCCGCTCCGGAGAAGATATCTGTCCATCAGTTCCTCGGTCCACGCAAGCGGTGCCAGTCGGACGTCTCCTAGGGCCGAAGATCAGTGCCCTGCGCTGCAAAATGAAAGCGGTGGTCGGCGGTAAGCAGGAGCTCCGTGCACTGCGTCCTCACATGGCGGCGCCGGAACCGGAAGTCCGGTGCAACCTGATGTTTCGTTACCCTTCATAGTTGAGGTTGATGCTTCTGAGGTGGGTGTGGGGGCGGTCTTGTCTCAGGGTTCCTCTCCTGCCAATTGGCGACCGTGTGCCTTTTTCTCAAGAAAACTCTTCTCCGCAGAGAGAAATTACGATGTGGGAGATAGGGAATTGTTGGCCATCAAGTTGGCTTTTGAGGAATGGCGCCATTGGCTAGAGGGAGCCAGACACCCTATTACCGTATTTACTGACCATAAAAATCTGGCCTACTTGGAGTCAGCCAAGCGTCTGAACCCGAGACAGGCCAGATGGTCGTTGTTCTTTTCTAGGTTTAATTTTGTTGTCACGTTCCGCCCTGGAGTTAAGAATGTGAAGGCAGATGCCCTGTCACGTTGTTTTCCGGGAGGCGGGAATTTTGAAGACCCGGGTCCCATTTTGGCTGAAGGTGTGGTGGTCTCTGCTCTTTTTCCTGAATTGGAGGCAGAGGTGCAGGCAGCCCAGTCAGAGGCTCCTGATCTTTGTCCTCCTGGGAGGTTGTTTGTGCCTCTCGCTTTAAGACACAAGATTTTTAAAGAACACCACGATACGGTCCTTGATGGGCACCCGGGGGTAAGAGCCACACTGGATCTCATCGCTCGGAGATTCTGGTGGCCTGCGCTTCGTAAGTCGGTTGAGGGTTTTGTGGCGGCCTGCGAGACTTGCGCTCGTGCCAAAGTCCCTCATTCACGGCCATCAGGTCCTCTCCTTCCCTTACCCATTCCTTCCCGTCCTTGGACACATCTGTCCATGGACTTCATAACGGACCTGCCTCGTTCCTCGGGGAAGACTGTGATTCTGGTGGTGGTGGACCGTTTTAGCAAAATGGTGCATTTCATCCCTTTTCCTGGTTTGCCCAATGCTAAGACGCTGGCGCAGGCATTTGTTGATCACATTGTCAAATTGCACGGTATTCCTTCAGACATAGTCTCTGATAGGGGCACGCAGTTTGTTTCCAGATTCTGGAAGGCTTTCTGTTCTCGCTTGGGGGTTCGGTTGTCATTCTCTTCTGCTTTCCACCCGCAGTCGAATGGCCAGACAGAGCGCGTCAATCAGAATCTGGAGACATATCTGCGTTGTTTTGTGGCGGAGAATCAAGAGGATTGGTGTTCTTTTTTGTCCCTTGCTGAGTTTGCTTTAAATAACCGTCGTCAGGAGTCCTCTGATAAGTCACCATTTTTTGGTGCATATGGGTTTCATCCACAGTTTGGGACTTTCTCGGGAGAGGGGTCTTCTGGTTTACCTGATGAGGACAGATTCTCCTCGTCTTTGTCATCTATTTGGCAAAAGATTCAAGATAATCTAAAGAGCATGAGTGACAGATATAAGCGTGTGGCTGATAAGAGACGTGTGCTTGGTCCGGACCTGAATGTTGGTGATCTGGTGTGGTTGTCTACCAAGAATATCAAATTGAAGGTTCCCTCCTGGAAGTTGGGTCCTAGGTTTATTGGGCCTTACAAAATCCTGTCTGTCATCAATCCTGTTGCATACCGTCTTGATCTTCCTCAGACTTGGAAGATCCATAATGTTTTTCATAAGTCCTTATTGAAACCTTATGTTCAACCCATTGTACCCTCGCCTTTGCCTCCTCCTCCGATTATGGTTGATGGGAATCTTGAATTTCAGGTCTCTGGGATTGTGGATTCTCGTCTTGTCCGCGGTTCTCTTCAGTACCTTGTTCACTGGGAGGGATATGGTCCTGAGGAGAGGATGTGGGTCCCAGTGACGGACATTAAAGCCTCTCGTCTCATCAGGGCTTTCCATAGGTCCCATCCTGAGAAGGTGGGTTCTGAGTGTCCGGAGTCCACTCGTAGAGGGAGGGGTACTGTCACAACCAGACAGCTGAGAAGCTCTGACAGAGGCCTTTCAGAACCTCCCCCTTGAGTTTCTGTGTTGTCGTATTCAGCTCCTCCTCTCGTTAGTCTCTCTCAGCTGTCATGTGTTGGACTAATTGCTTCCCTTTAAATTCTTCCCCAGAAGGCTTTTCTGGGCGGCTTATATTTCTTCCTGGAGTATGTGTGCGTGCCCATATGGTTCTCCTCTCCTCTACAAAGTTAAGTGTTAAACTGTTATCTGTTATTTTCTGTTTGCTGGATCCCAGGTGACCCTGACTCCCTCCGTGTCTGGTGTAGGGAGCTGGTGGTCGTGTCCCCTCACTATTGTAGGGTGCTCAGGGGTTATATAGTCAAGGTACGTGGATATGCATACCTCCACCATTCGGATCTATGCATAGGCTGAGCAGCCAGGGAAAGTGCCAGGTCTTCTACAGGGGTCTCCCTTTCGTTCCTTAGCTTTTGGATACAGCGAGTCATTTATGCATGTTGTTTTGCCTTGTTACCTGTACACATTCCGTGACAGGCGAGCAGTAAGGGACGGTGAAGTGGCCGTGATGCTGATGGTGCACGCAGAGGCCGTGGCCCTGTGCACGTTGAAACTGTGCCTACTGCCAGAGCACAAAAAAAACAGTCATCCACGATACCTAGCTTCACGTCCCAGTTTGCAGGGTGGCGCAAGACACCACTCTTGAAGTCAGACCAGTGCGACCAGGTGGTCGGTTGTATTGCAGCAGATAATGCTTCCAGTCGGTTGAGCACCACCCTGTATTCCACCAGGTCCAGTCTTGATACTCCTTCCTTCCACCATGGAGAGTCTGGCCAAGCAAGTGTTCCCACACTCGGATATTCCGAGGACCTCTTTTCCTCGCCATTCCTTGATTTGTCCCTCTCGCCAAGCATGCTTGAAGAGGGACAGATCTTGTGCCCTGATTTCCAAACTCTTGAGCATCCACAGTCACAAGAAGATGACATGGGGAAAGGCAATTACTGTTTAATGAGGTGGATGATGATGATACACAGTTACCAATAACTCAACAGCAATTACTGTCTCAATAGGTTGAGTAATAGGAAGAGACACGGTTGTCAATCACCTTTGTTGTGGTTAGGTCAACAAGTCAGGAGGATGAGCAGAGTGAGGAAGTGGAAGAGGAGGTGGTGGATGATGAAGTCACTGACCCAACCTGGAAACGTGGAAAGCCGAGCGAGGACGGCAGTACAGAGGGGGAGGGATCTGCAGCACAACAACAGGCTGGAAGAGGCAGTGGGGTGGCAAAAGGGAGAAGGCAGACCACACTAAACAGGCCCACAATTGTTCCACGGAGCACCCTCTTGCGGAAATCTCCCTTGCCAAGGGGTAGGTGTTCCGCAGTATGGCACTATTTTAGGAAAGTGCATACAACAAAATAATTGAAATTTGCAACCTGTGCCATACAAAAATGAGCAGGGGTGTGAAACACTAGCAACCTCACCACCACCAGCATGATCCGCCACATGGCATCAAAGCACCGAAATAGGTGGGCTGAATGCCTGGGTCCACAATCTGTGTCTGCGGGTCACACTACTGCCTCCTCTTCCCCTGTGTTACGTGCTGGCCGATCCCCTGTCCAAGACGCAGGTCCAGATGCCTCCCGCCCTGCATCTGGACCTTCGCAAGCACCATCAGCGACCACATCCACTTCCGTGTCCCAGCGCAGTGTACAAATGTCCTTTCCCCAGGCATTTGAACGTAAGCGCAAATAGCCAGCCACCCACCCACGGGTCATAGCACTAAATGTGCAGATTTCCAAATTACTGGCCGTGGAAATGTTTCCATTTAGGCTTGTGGACACTGAGGCCTTCCGCGGCCTGATGTCAGAGGCCATCCCGCGTTACGCAGTCCCCAGCCGCCACTATTTTTCAAGGTGTGCCGTACCTACCTTACACCAACATGTGTCCCGTATCACACGTGCCCTGACCAACGCAGTTACTGGGAAGGTCCACTTAAACACGGACATATGGACAAGTGCATTCGGCCAGGGACGCTACATTTCCCTGACGGCACAATGGGTGAATGTTGTGGAGGCCGGGAGTGAGTCGTACCCTGGGATGGCACCGGTGCTACCGATGCCAAGGATTGCGGGCCCTACGTCGATCAGGGTTTCCGCCAGCACCTACAATAGTGGCTCCAACCCCCACTTCTCCTCCGCCTCTTCCTCCACTTCCACCTCCGAATTATCCGCGTGCAGCACCAGTCAGTCAGTAGCTGGAAGCAGTGTAGCACTGCAGTAGGGAAGCGGCAACAGGCCGTGCTAAAAGCTGATATGCTTAGGGGACAAACAGCACACCTCCGCAGAGTTGTGGCAGGGGATAAGAGACCAGACTGAGCTGTGGCTCTCTCCACTCAACCTAGAACCAGGCATGGTTGTGTCTGATAATGGCCATAACTTGGTGGTGGCATTGGAGCTCCGAAAGCTCAGACACACCCTTGTCACAGAAGGTGAGGGAAGGAAAGCAAACCAAACACAACTAACAGGTAAAAAAAATACCAGGCTAGGCCCCACAGCTAAGGAACAGGAAAGGTTACCACCTGACAATCCCTAAGCCTTTCCCTGACTGCTAACAACATGAACAAATCCCAATGGTAGAAGTGTTCATGTACTGGAACCTAAGCCCTGCTGCAACTGACACAAACCCTTAGCTAGGGAGCAGGCAATCAGACAACCAGTTCCTTGCCCAAGATGAAGGAACCAGTGTCTTCCTAAGGCCTAGCAGGAAATACAACAAAAGTCAAGAAAGGAGGACTTATCTCAAGACGGACTGGGAGCAGGAGAACCACCAAGCACCAGCAGAGAACTCCAGAAGAAACTATAAACCGCAAGGGCTATAGTGAGAGGCAGAGATAAATAGCATCACTCACTAACTAATGAGCAGAACCTGTGAGGAGGTGGGATCCTGCCCAACACCACAACAAAGCAATCTGTCAGATAGGCTAACGTGCTGCAAGTTTGACAGATCTTCTCAGATCACTCACAGGGCAGGGCATGACAATCCCATGCCTAGCCCACGTCTTAAACTTAGTGGTTCAGCGGTTTCTCAAAACCTACCCTAATTTGCCTGAGCTACTGGTGAAGGTGCACCACATGTGTGTACATTTCCGCAAGTCATCGACAGCTTCAGCTGATCTGTCAACGCTGTAGCAGCGCTTCAAATAGCCAGCTCACCAGCTGTTGTGCGGCATGAGCGCAAGCTGGAACTCGACGTTCCACATGTTGGCCAGGCTTTGTGAGCAGCAGAGGGAAGTAGTGGAATACCAGCTGCAACATGGTTGTCGCCTTTCCAGTCAGCTTCCGCTCTTCACAAGCGAGTAGTGGGCATGGATGTCTGACCTCTGTAAGGTTTTAAGAAACTTTGAGGAATCAACACAGATGGTGAGCGGCGATAATCCTATTAACAGAGTAACCATCCCACTTCTGTGTCTATTCAAACGCTCGCTGCTCATAATTAAGGACGACACTTTGCATGTGGAAGAGGTGGAAATGGGGAAAGACATTACACAGGGTGATAGCCAGACCACCCTCAGTTCGTCTTCTCAGCGCAAATTGGACGATGAAGAGGAGGAGGTGGGGGAGCAGGAAACGGTTGCCTCCGCTACAGAAGGTAGTACCCATGGAAGTTTAAGATAAGATGCCTTTATTGTCACTGTACAATACAATGTAATACAATGTACAATACAACGAAATGTTGTTTGGAGAAATCCTAGATGCCATGGACAGGAGAACAAGAACTGACATTAAACTAAAGCATTACACTAGAAAAAACAAACAAAAACATTGTACTAGAAGGCATTACTATTTACAGTTCACAGCATATATATAGCAAGTGCAAAGTAGGAAGTGCTTATGGGGTCATGAATGCAGCAGTCACTTTCAGTCTGTGGTAGTTTCTATCCTAGGAAGGGGCAATAATCTCTGAGCATTTAGGAGACTGATTGCTTTGGGGTAAAAGCTGTTCTTCAGTCTAGTGGTGCGGGCATGTAGGGCTCTAAGACGCCTACCAGAGGGTAGGGGAGTGAAAAGGCTGTGTCCGGGGTGAGTTGGATCCCCGCAGATAATTTTTGCCCTGTTGCTGCAGCGAGCAGTGAAGATGTCATCCAGTGATCGTAACTGAGTACCGGTAATTCTGTCAGCTATTCTGATGATGCGCTTGAGGGTCTTCTTGTCCTCAGAAGAGCAGTCGGAGTACCACACTGTAATGCAGTATGTGATAACAGATTCTATGGTGCACCTGTAAAAATTGACAAGCAGCTGTTTTGAGAGTTGTGCTTTCTTCAGACTCCTCAGAAAATAAAGCCTCTGAAGGCCTTTTTTGGTAATTTCTGTTGTGTTTTTTATCCATGATAGGTCCTGACTAATATGAACTCCCAAGAATCTGAAACTTTAAACTATCTCCACGTTTCCACCATTAATGCTAATGGGATGGTGTCCATTTTGTTTCTTCTTCCTAAAATCCCGAATTAGGCCTCTTTCACACTTGCGTTGTCCGGATCCGGCGTGTACTCCACTTGCCGGAATTACACGTCGGATCCGGAAAAACGCAAGTGAACTGAAAGCATTTGAAGACGGATCCGTCTTCAAAATGCTTTCAGTGTTACTATGGCACCCAGGACTCTATTAAAGACCTGGTTGCCATAGTAGTAGTGGGGAGCGGTATACTTACAGTCCGTGCGGCTCCCGGGGCGCTTCAGAATGACGTCAGAGCGCCCCATGCGCATGGATGACGTGCCATGCGATCATGTCATCCATGCGCGTGGGGCGCCCTGACATCACTCTGGAGCGCCCCGGGAGCCGCACGGACGGTAAGTATGCTGCTCCCCCGCTCCCCACTACACTTTACCATGGCTGCCAGGACTTTAGCGTCCCGGCAGCCATGGTAACCATTCAGAAAAAGCTAAACGTTGGATCCAGCAATGCGCCGAAACAACGTTTAGCTTAAGGCCGGATCCGGATCAATGCCTTTCAATGGGCATTAATTCCGGACCCGGCCTTGCGGCAAGTCTTCAGGATTTTTGGCCGGAGCAAAAAGCGCAGCATGCTGCGGTATTTTCTCCGGCCAAAAAACGTTCCGGTCCGGAACTGAAGACATCCTGATGCATCCTGAACGGATTTCTCTCCATTCAGAATGCATTAGGATAAAACTGATCCCGATGACGGAACTCTATGCCGGAAGAAAAGAACGCAGGTGTGAAAGAGCCCTTAGCTCCTTTGTTTTCTTGGTATTGAGTATGAGGTTGTTGTTCTTACTCCATCTCTCTAGGTTCTCAACCTCTTTCCTATAGGCTGTTTCATCATTGTTGGTGATTAGGCCTATCACGGTCGTGTCATCTGCAAATTTTATAATGGTATTGGTATTGTGAATAGATTTACAGTCATTTGTGAAGAGGGAGTAAAGGAGAAGGCTCAACACACAGCCTTGCGGTACCCCAGTGTTTAGTGTTAAGGATGAAGAAAAGTGCTTGCCTGTCACGACCCTTGGTCATGGTCGTGACTCCTCGGGTGCCGCATGCTGTTGCCCGCGGTTTTCCGTTGTCAACCGCAGCTGGGAGCACTTCGTTGTTGCCTCAGGTGCGGTTGCCGTGGACAATAGGCATGCGTGTGGTTGACCTTGACAACGTGTTTTTGTGTGCACTCCCTTGTTTGTTGTGCACGAGGTGGTGTTTGTATGCACTTGGACTCCTCCCTTCACCTGCGGTTGTCCGCGGCAACGTCTGGTGATGTTTGCATGCTGTGGAAGTGTCTCGGCCCGTTGGCTGTTCTTGAAGACACGGTTGCCACGCATGCCGTTGCCGTCGGAGACAGGTGAGTGAGTTTGTGTGCTTTCCCCTTTATGTGTGTTTTCCCTTCTGTGGTGTAGGAAGGGTTAACTCCCTTCCCAGTGTGTCTGTGAGTCACTGGGTGTGTCTGACCGTGGGTGTGGCCACCTGGCCTATAAAGCCTCAGTCCCTGGCTTGGTTCAGTAGGTTGCTCTCAGCCATGCTGGCTGGAGCAGCCTCCTGTCTCCTCCATCTGCTTGGTGGGGACCATCCTTCTGTTCATAAATCTTCGTTAGTTATATTCATGTTTGGTGTTCTGAAGATGTTTGTGTGGTCTCTTTGTTGGTGCAGCATATGGTTTCCTGAGTTCCCGTGTTATGTCTGGTGTGTGCTGTGTCCTTTATGTTGCTGTGGACATCAGCACTTGTTCATGGGTTCCAGGTTTGTGTGTCTGTGGCAGGTAAGTGCAGGACTAGTCTCACTTACCTGTCATTTCCATATGTCTGTTGATGTTCCCCCTGTGTTGCTTGGCCGTTGAGACTCCTGCTCCTCCGTGCCTAGGAGGAGTAGGGCGTCTGACTCTGTCCCCTAGTTCAGGGCCGACTTGAGGGCTCGTAGGGACTTTTAGGTTCCGGCGTATGAGCCCTCCTACCACCAAGGTCGGCTCATACTGACAGGAGACAGGGTCAGCGTTAGGGACGCAATAGGAGGTGACCTGCTCCCTAACTCTGTGGTCCCGGCCAAGGGGTAACCCTATCATCTCCTGGCACCGCACGGCTGGGGGTTTCCCCCACCGCCAGCCGTGACATTGCCCATGCGTACGATTTGTGGTCTTTTTGTAAGAAAATCCAGTATCCAGTTGCACAGGTGTGAGCTGAGACCCAAGTTGTTCAGTTTCGTTGCCAACTTGTTGGGAGGGATGGTGTTAAAGGCCGAGCTGTAATCAATAAACAGCATCCGCACATAGCTGTCTCTCTGCTCCAGGTGTGACAGCGCCGTGTGAAGGGTAAGTGAGACAGCATCCTCAGCCGACCTATGTGCTCTGTAAGCAAACTGGTATTGGTCCATGGAGGTGCAGATCTTGCTCTTTATGTGCCTGAGGACAAGTTGTTCAAAACACTTCATAGCAATAGGAGTGAGAGCCACCGGGCGATAATCACTTAAGGCAGGGGTGTCAAACTCAAATTCATCAGGGGCCGCATCAGCAGTTTGCTCACCCTCAAAGGGCCGGTTGTATCGGACTTATGGGGGATCTGTGGGTGACACTTATGGGGGATCTGTGGGTGACACTTATGGGGGATCTGTGTATGACAGTTATGGGGGGGGATCTGTGGATGACACATATATAGCATCTTATGCTATGTGTCATCCACAGATCCCCTCCATAAGTGTCCCTGTAGTGAATGACCCTCAATACACGGGCTAGGGGCCGGCATTTGCTTTTATAATGACAGTGGGGCCCGTGCAGTGACTATTCTACTACACGGGCCCCGCTCACTGTATAATCGTATCTCTAATAGTTAATGGTTACCGTATGTATATAATCGCATAAGGAGCGCTGTGTATTACCGGTACTTATAACTACAAGCGCTCGCCGAGAGGAGGGAGGAGGCAGGCCAGAAGGACAGGCGCTGGCAGCGTGAGTCATACGTCATGCTCCCACGCCGCCTGCTTCATTCATAAAGTGGGCGGCGCAGGCGCATGACGTATGACTCACATTGCCAGCGCTCATCCTCCCAGCCTGCCTCCTGCCTCCTCTCGGCGAGCGCTTGTAGTTGTAAGTACCGGTAATACACAGCGCTCCTTATGCGATTTATTATCACTTCCTGCAGGGGCCGCCTGCAGGAAGTGATAATAAAAGGTGAAGGCTGGCGGTCGGCAGCGGCTACGCGGGCCACATGACGAGGTCTGGCGGGCCGGATTCGGCCCGCGGGCCTTGTGTTTGACACCCGTGACTTAAGGTCTTCACCCTGGCCTGTTTTGGAATTGGGACAATTGTGGAGGACTTCAGGCAAGTGGGGACAATGGCCTGCTCTAGTGAGCTGTTAAATATACTGGTAAACACCGTTTTCAGCTGTTTAGCACAGTTTTTTAGGACTTTTCCAGGAACTTCATCAGGGCTATCTGCTTTGTGGGGATTAATGTGGCTGAAAATTCCATCTGTTCCGCGTGGGTGGGCAGAAGAGGAGGAAGAGGATGAGGAGATTGAGAGTGATCCTCCTGATGACGACAGCGAAGTCTTGCCTGTTGGTACTCTGGCACACGTGGCTGACTTCATGCAATATACGCATTTTAGACAACACGGATTACTGGTTGTTCACCCTTCTTGACCCCCGCTACAAAGAGAACTTCTCATCTCTCATTCCTCTGGTGGAGAGGACGAGCAAAACGGTGCAATACCAGAAGATCCTTGTTTAAAAATTTCTCCAAAAATTTCCATCTGACAACGCTGGCGGCAGAGTCCGTAGTTCCTTGGCCAACCGAGGAGGGGACACAAGGGGAATACACAGCAATTCCAACAGAGGCAGGGCAACACTCTCTAAAGCCTGGGACAGTTTCATGACACCCGCGCCAGCAGCCTCCCCCTGATGCGCGGCCTAGTGTCACAAGGAGGGAAAAATTTGGGAAGATGGTGACCATTCAGCGTCCTCAATGATACCTCAGTGCCTTACAACTACTGGGTGTCCAAGCTGGACACGTGGCACAAACTTGCGCTCTACGTTTTGGAGGTGCTGGTCTACCCTGCCGCCAGCGTTTTGTCTGAGCGGGTATTTAGTGCTGCTGGTGGCATTATAACAGATAAGCGTGTCCGCCTGTCAACTTAAAATGATGACAGGTTGACTCTTATAAAAATGAACAAGGCCTGGATTGACCATGACTTCTCGACTCTACCAGAGGAAAGCTGATGAACATAAAGGCACTTTAAATGTGTTGTTTATAATTTAGAAGTGATGGCAGGGGCAATATTCAAATTTGCGATATTTCGCGACTATTTGGTAAAATATTCATCATATATTCGAGAATTCGAGATTATTTTCTTGATCGCGAAAAATCGTCAATATAATATTCGTGTAATGCGCACGAAATATAGACGTGGGTCACTATAGCTACATTTTTCAAGCTGCTAGAAGTTTCCTGAGACTGGAGAAAATGGTTGGCACGGCAAAGCATTACAATAGCTTTATATGCAGATAGAGTGTGCCAATATATTCACGATTGGGAAATCGGCACCAATGATGCAAATATTTTGCCACAATACGTGCAACTTCACATTTTAAGTCTGACTACTTATTAGTGATTGGTGCACTAAGTCTTGTGAACTTGTGACATCACAGCACTATGTATGTAGCATGCATGTATGGACAGCAGAACCTATCAGCTACATGATATCACTATCTAACCTACACTTACTATCTCCCACTAACTATCTATATTATATACAGTATGTAAGCTAACTAACTATCTAATGTAATCACACAGGAAAGCAGAGAGCACAGCAATAATACTTCTGTCTCTCTCAGATCTGCAAAATACTGCATACAAGGGCTGCTGGGGAGGTTCTTATATAGTAAGGGGTAGGCAACTTTCCTATTGGTTGCTAGGGATGTTGCTTAGCTCAGACAAAGACATTGCAGCCTTCTCACTGGCCCACAAGCAAATAGGGAGGTTACTGTTAAAAAAAAAAACTAGAATATTCTAAATTACGAATATATATCACTATATTCTAAATATTCACAAATTCTCTAAGTGCCGATATTTGCAATTAATATTCGCTATTTGAATATTCGAGCACAACACTATTTATAATGTACTGAATTCACTGTATTCTCATGTACCCCTTCCACCACAAACAAGGGTATATGGTTGAATCTTCCTTTTCTCATCCTTCTTCTCCTCTTCCATCATATCAACATGCTTATAATGCCCTCGCATATATATGCCCTTCACATATAATGTTTTACAGGGTCAGCTCACCAGCAGGCCCTCACCTACAATCTTTTACAGGGTCAGCTCACCTGAAGGCGCTCGCATATTATTTTTTAGAGGGTCAGTTCACCTGCATGCCCTCGCATATAATTTTTTAGAGGGTCAGCTCACCTGCAGGCCCTCACCTAATTATACCGAATAGGTAATTTGCGCGCATGCTGCCTTGCTTGGATGTGGTAGCCGTTTCTCAGACTCCCTCTCCAGAATCGAACCATGATTCCCTGTTACCCCTGGTCACCATGGTTTGTGCTGAAAATAACAGGGTAGGGCAGACATCCTAATGGATCATCGCTGTCACGGGGACGTGCGATCGGCCCCAGGTTATCTAGAGTCACCTAAGCGGCAGCAGGCCCTCGCCCATAATATTTTAGATGGTCAGATCAGCAGGCCCTTGCTCCAAATGTTTTTGAGGGTCAGCAGCAGGCAATCAATCATAATTTTTCAAGGCTGTGTATGATGCCCTCCTTTATGTGTAACAAAGAGTGTATTGGAGTGCCGGTTCTAGGTAATTGTTGGCAGCCCTTTCACTTAGTGCATAGGCTTTATGAGTGTAGGAGTCCCACTACCTGAACAATTGTACCACAATGTGAATGAGGCCCTCCTTTATGTGATATACAGGTTGTATTGTGGTGCCTCTTCCTTGTAATTTTTGGCAGCACTTCCTCTAAAAATAAATTTTATCTAGTTTGGTGCGTATTATTGTCAGTCTGTAAAAGTGGCGTACTCAGGGCCGGCGCTTCCAAAGAGGCAAGGGGGGCAATTGCCCCCGGGCCCCCGAGTCCTTAGGGGCCCCCCGCGCCAGCCCGCAACTAACTTTAGGCAGGCAGGACAGTGTCACCCGGAGATGAGCGCTTCCATAGTGGATGCGCTCATCTCCAGCCATCTGTATCGCTGTCATCAAGACAGCGATACAGATGGCTGTGCGGCAGGGGAGGGAGAGGTGTGTCCCTTTCCCTTCCTCTGATAGGCTGCAGGCACTAGGCCGGCAGCCTATCAGAGGCCGGCGTAGGCGGCGCGATGACGTCATCGCGCCGCCTAAGCCCTGAGCCGTACACAGCGCAGGACACAGGCCGGAACGGAAGAGGCCTGCATCGCATCGCTGCCAAGGAGGTAAGTATAAGTGTTTTTTTTTTTTTTTTTTTTTTTTTACAATACTGGTGGCTACTGGCAAATGATAGGGGGGACCCTATGGCTAGTGGCACATGATAGGGGGGGCCCTATGGCTAGTGGCACATGATAGGGGGGCCCTATGGCTAGTGGCACATGATAGGGGGGCCCTTTGGCTAGTGGCACATGATAGGGGGGGCCCTATGGCTAGTGGCACATGATAGGGGGGGCCCTATGGCTAGTGGCACATGATAGGGGGGGCCCTATGGCTAGTGGCACATGATAGGGGGGTCCCTATGGCTAGTGGCACATGATAGGGGGGGCCCTATGGCTAGTGGCACATTATAGGGGGGGCCCTATGGCTAGTGGCACATGATAGGGGGGCCCTATGGCTAGTGGCACATGATAGGGGGGCCCTATGGCTACTGGCACATGATAGGGGGGCCGCCTATGGCTACTGGCACATGTTGATGGGGGCTCAGGCTAGTGGCACATGATAGGGGGGCCCTATGGCTAGTGGCACATGATAGGGGGGCCCTATGGCTAGTGGCACATGATAGGGGGGGCCCTATGGCTAGTGGCACATGATAGGGGGGGCCCTATGGCTACTGGCACATGATAGGGGGCCCTATGGCTACTGGCACATGATAGGGGGGCCGCCTATGGCTACTGGCACATGTTGATGGGGGCTCAGGCTAGTGGCACATGATAGGGGGGCCCTATGGCTACTGGCACATGATAGGGGGGCCCTATGGCTAGTGGCACATGATAGGGCGGCCCTATGGCTACTGGCACATGATAGGGGGGCCCTATGGCTACTGGCACATGATAGGGTGGCCCTATGGCTACTGGCACATGATAGGGGGCCCTATGGCTACTGGCACATGATAGGGGGGCCCTATGGCTACTGGCACATGATAGGGGGGCCCTATGGCTACTGGCACATTATGGGGGGGGGGCGCCTATGGCTACTGGCACATGTTGATGGGGGGCTCAGGATACTGGCACATGATTGGGGGCATCTATAAGGGCACATTTTACTGGCACATTATTGGGGGACATCTATGGGGCACTTCTTACTGGCACATTATTGGTGAGCACTATAGGGGCATCTACTGAGGCCACAAAGAACGGTTATTTTATATGGGGGCTCTGTATAGGGGCATTTTATACTGGGACACATTGTGGTGGGTACTATGGGGAAGGGGGGAGAGGACTACTACGGGGCACTGAGAAGGGGTATTTTATGCTTACAAATTATGGGAGACACTGAGGGCATCTACTGGCGCACTATATATCAGGGCATTTTATACTGGTACATTATGGGGGGCACTAGGGGAGAGAGGAGCACTATGGGGGCATTTACTGGGGTCACTATATAGGGGTATTTTATACTGGCACATTATGAGGCACTATGGGGACATTACCTCAACTGGGGGCATTACAAGGGGGTATTTTTTGCACTGACACATTATAAGGAGAATTATTTCTACTGGGGGAGCATTATGGTGGGCGTTATTACTCCCCCATGGTATGACCCCCTAGTAGCAGCACCAGCCTCTCCCTGCTCTGATATCCCTCTGCCCCTTATCCAAATTCTTATTATGAAATCTTTCTCATTAGGATAAAGCACAACATCAGCTCCGCCGAGCCCCCGGCCAAAGTGTGGAAGTGGCGTCCGAGATCCCCAAGGGCCAAGTAACTGTAAGTTTTCATATGAAATATGTTTATGTTATACACATATAGCCTCCACTGTGCCACACAATATACAGTATACCTCTACACTGTGCCCCAAAATATACAGTTTTTTCTGTAAAAGTCATCAAGTGTCATGGGGGGGCCCCTTATTGTTTTTCGCCCCAGGGCCCCATTTCACATAGAACCGGCCCTGGGCGTACTACTCGGACAACATCATTCCAAGCAGCGACCTGCGAGTACAAGAGGCATCCAGACATCCTCCCCATGCTGTTCCCGAACCATTTCGGTGATGTTTCCATCAATTTCTGACCTTTTCCTATGAACCAGGCACCCTCTTCAGAGCAGGGGGTGCCTGGTTTAATGCTCGGGTTCTCCCATTTTCTTCCATTATACTAACAAGCACCCCGATGTGTTCAGCCAGAGCACCTGAGCACTTTGGTGCTCGATCAACACTAATCCTGACATGGTTTGGTGGCCAATCTTATGTTTGCAAGGCTATATTCCGATACAAACATAGCCAGAGCATTTGTATACATTCCATGAATATTGACCAATATGTCACTCCTTAGTTTCAACGCGGTATGAATCAATGGTAAAACTGTATGGACGCCTTTGCACTGATTTCTTTTTATTGTTCATTTGCTTCCTAAATGCAAAATTAAGGAATTTTCTGAATAGACTACCTATTTGCTTCTGCAGAGTATGTGCAAATCCTTCACCAAGCTTCTGGTGCTGCCGAATCTGACTGAATCCTTTTCTGATGGCTCTCTGTGCTCAGCTCCTCTCTTCTCTCAACTAGCATTGTACATTTTTGGGGCACTCGTCTGCCTGTCTGGATGACCTTTGTTGTTTAAGTATTTGGGATAATAGGCATTACGAATGATCATACAGATAATCGTTTGGACGACCATTGTCCAATTGATATCTCATGTGTATGGTTGATATTAGAGATAGCAACAGGAGGTTGTACAACAAGAGGTGTTTGGAGAGGGGCAAAGAGGATCCAAGGAGAATAGCTCAAACTGTCTGTCGATAGAGAGGAAAGCACACACAAGGCAGTTTACAGAGGGAAAGAGGCCAGCAGCCTGGTCACACAGATCCAGCATGTATTAATGGATGGGGTAAGCCCACATAACAAGTCTAAAGCTAGGATCAGGTTGCAAACTGAATATCAGGCGGTCTTAACATGAATGACTGAATAAAGATTGCAAACTGAAACTAAGCGCAACCTTTTTTGTTCAAGGTAACAACTAATGTGTACAAATCATTTTTCAATGTTAAAAGGTGTTCATAGCTTTTAAGTTTAATCATATTGGTAAGTAGTAGACAATTACTTAGCACAGGCTAATTGGACATTTGCTTCATAATATGCTGTGATACAAAATCAGATCATGTCTACTGTCTACAGACAATTAATATTGTGGGGTCCATGGGAAGGAAAAGAAACTCCAAATTATAAAAAAAATACACTTTCTGTACTGTGCCAGATATTACTACCACACCTCTATCTTGGGGAAAAAAAAGTGCTGGTTTTTGCTTATGCCTTAAAAGGGTTGTACAGATAATTCATATCATTATTTTTTTTTACATCTGGGCTGGTCAAGAAATCCATACTCAATTGGTCCCTACCACTCGGTTCTAGTCCCTGGCTCTTGCTCTGTCTTCACTGGACTTCTGATTGTCATCTATCATCCCCCTGCATTAAACAGGTCATGTGTGCCACTGCAGTCAATGACTGGCCTCAGCAGTGAAGTGCCCCCAAGCAGCACTTTGCTGCCAGGACCAGGATTAGCAGGGACTAGCTGAGTATGAATTTGTCCACAGGTCCTATTGGCTGGGGGCAGATAGAAAAAAAAAAAAGGACAACTATTTTAAAGGAGAAAAGTATTATGTGAATATACAGCCATTTCCTCCCATGTTTCCTTCATTTCAGTGCATATAAAAAAGGAAGCCATGCATTAAATATGTAACATAAAAGTGGTTAGGCTGGGGTCCACCTTCTCCAAATAACTCATGGCAATCACAGGTGGTGCCTCTTTGTAAGCCCTCTATTTGTACACGATTGAGAACACAAAATCATATAAAAAATTCTGTGCACTAATACTATTCAAAATGTGTATGTCTTTAAACATAATAACCAGACTGTAGCAAAAGTCATAATAGGATTTTGTGAATACCACATCATTTATAATCGGATGACAGGAGTTAAATCCTCAGTGTGTAATATAATTTCTATGGCTGAAAAGACACCTACAGATTGGTGAAATTTTGCAAACATCCAAACAGAGGATATGTGTCATTACTCAGAAAGGCGTTTCTGTGTATATTTCATCCCATTAGAGCTGTCAGAATCTTGAGCCTGTTGTTAGGATGAATTCCCATTGTATGAAATCCTCATTATTTATATGCTGTTTGCACAGTTGACCGTGCATTTGCTGAAATGCAGACCATTGTACAGTAAATTGCTACAAGAAAAAGCCAAATGCCTGAAAACAGCTGATCCTTTTATAGTCTGACCAGTGTTTTTACATGTAGATTTTAGGAGCACCCAGAAATGTTACATTACAGTGATTTATTGTCCTTTTTTTTTTTTTACATTCTCCCCTGCCCAACTGTTAAAAGCCAGAACAATACGTCTCTTGGTCTGTTAAGAGATGATGGCATATTCTTTCCATCCTTTCTTTACTTCCTTAAGGGATGACAGCCCGTAGTGTATTTTTTAGTAAATGTAAATGCCTAAAAATATAAGTGGTAGAAGCAGGAGTATAAATAGAAAAGGCTGGGACCCATAGCAAAGTTTTGAATAAGAAAGCAACTTCCCCACAACCTCTCTCATGCGGCTGCTCAAGACCACCATAAAACCCCTTACCCACTCAGTAGTTATGCCCCCTTATTACCCCCACATAGTAGTTTTAGTTAGTAGGTTTTGTAAACTTTTCCAGCCTGTTGAGCATCAACAACTCTTCTTCTGAGGTCCTCAGAAATCTCCATTATTTATGCCATGATACAATTCCACAAACATGTTGTGAAGATACATCCCTGTTCTTCAAATAAAACAGGTCACCCACTCACACCTGATTGTCATCTCATTGATTGAAAACACCTGATTCTAATTTCTCCTTCAAATTATCTGCTAATCCTAATGGTTCACATATTTTTACCACCCACAGACATGTGATATTGAATCATTTTACTAATTTATGCAGAAATATAGAAAATTCTGAAGGGTTCACAAACTTTCAAGCACCACTTTATGTACCGTATTTTTCGCCGTATAAGACGCACCGGCGTATAAGACGCACCTAGGTTTTTGGGGAGGAAAATAAGAAAAAAAAATTTTTTAACCAAAAGGTGTGCTGTGGGTTTGGAACTAGGTGGTCTGTGGATGGCACTATTACTGGGGATCTGTGGATGACGGACACTGTTATGGGGGGATCTGTGGATGACGGACACTGTTATGGGGGGATCTGTGGATGACGGACACTGTTATGGGGGGATCTGTGGATGACGGACACTGTTATGGGGGGATCTGTGGATGACGGACACTGTTATGGGGGGATCTGTGGATGACGGACACTGTTATGGGGGGTTCTGTGGATGACGGACACTGTTATGGGGGATCTGTGGATGACGGACACTGTTATGGGGGGATCTGTAGATGACGGACACTGTTATGGGGGGGATCTGTAGATGACGGACACTGTTATGGGGGGAACTGTGGATGACGGACACTGTTATGAGGGAACTGTGGATGACGGACACTGTTATGGGGGGAACTGTGGATGACGGACACTGTTATGAGGGAACTGTGGATGACAGACACTGTTATGGGGGGATCTGTGGCTGGCACTGTTACAGGGGGGGGATCTGTGGATGGCACTGTTACAGGGGGGGGATCTGTGGATGGCACTGTTATACATGTGTCATCCACAGACCCTCCCAGCCCATAACTGTGCCATCCACAGATCCCCCGCCGCTCCAGTATACTAATATAATATGTCTTATTCAGTTAATAGTTATTAAATATGCCTCTTTATTCCTAAAAGTACCTTAAATCCTAAGCGCTTTAGTACAATGCCGGCAGGCCGGGCAGCCGGCGCGGCGCGTCACTCACTGACGTCACTTGCCTGCGCCGCCTGCTTCATTCATAAAGTAGGCGGCGCAGGCACGTGACATCAGGGAGTTACGCTGCCGCCCGCCCGGCCTGCATTGTACGGATGCGCTTAGGATTTAAGGTACCATTAGGCATAAAGGGGCATATCTAGTAACCATTAATTGAATATGACATTTTATTAGTACACCGGAGCGGCGGGGCGGGCCTTTAGTACAGTGACTGCACCGCCCCGCCGCTATTGCCGGCCCCAGCTCCTCCTCCCAGTCCCTCCCCGAGTCCCCGCTCGCTTTACATCGCATCCAGCAATGTAAAACTGACTGCATTCGCCGTATAAGACGCAGGGGCATTTCTCCCCCATTTTGGGGGAAGAAAAAGTGCGTCTTATACGGCGAAAAATACGGTAAATACAATCTTCTTCTTTAAATGACAATATACATTTCATTATATTTTAATGTATGTTGTTCCAAATATTACATTATTATATTTCCCACTCTTTCTTATAAAGAAGCCCTTAAATAGGCACAAGCTCTCCTGTGGGCACCGCAGTCTTCTCGCAGCTTACCATGCACAGTGCCGTACATTTGATAGCGGCTGTGCTTGGTATCCTAAGTCTAAGCCTTGTAACTGATGAACGTGTTGTCACTGGCCTAGGAAAAGCTGAGAGAAGGCTGCTGCACAATTGTGAATGCCGGTGTCTTCTCAAACAGCTGAATGGCAGGGGTCCCGGATGTTGGACTCACACCGATTAGGTACTGAGGATAGGTCATTGGAGTCGGGAAGGAATTTTTTATTCCCCTAAAGTGAGGAAAATTGGCTTCTACCTCACAGTTTTTTTTTTTGCCTTTCTCTGGATCAACTTGCAGTATGACAGGCCGAACTGGGTGGACAAATGTCTTTTTTCGGCCTTATGTACAATGTTACTATGTATCAGTATTAAAGTCTCGGAAAGCCCTTTTAAACTCTCTCACGTAACTCAAGCATTTGTCTACTAAATAAGGGTCTTAAAAATTAATTTAAGAAAAGTCCCCATCAATCATTTCAATGAAAGGAGGATTCTTGTTCTAAACCTCTCCAGTCACTCAGTGGGTTGAGTACATGTCAGACTACTTTTTCCCATATGTACTATATGTCCTGATATTACCTTAACTAAAGCTCTACTGGGGATATGTGTAACAGGATAGATTTCCATTAATTTGCCAGCACGGTAAATTACATCTCTAATGAGAGCTGGGGGTTTCATTGCACAAGTCCGTTTTTATTTTGAAAATTGCATCATTGGGACATAATGTTCGGTGATCACTGCCAAAAATGTAATACAGCTCCACATCCCACTGTTGGCAGTATACAGTTTGTACTATTCAAGATATATGCACTTATGTGACATCATAAAATTTTATTTTTTATCTTTATAATGGATTCTTTTTTTTAACGAGTCAAAAATGAAAACTCTCATAGGTGTCACTTGGCAGGTGCAAACAGTCATGCTTCAGTCGAGCTTTGCTCAGGGCAGAAATTTCCCAAACAGTGTACTAGATTATATCAAGCACCATCTATACTGAATACTCTTTGAAATGAATTTCATTACATTGAATTTTAACATCATCACACATATCCTGTAAAACTTCGCCAACGTCTATAACTGTATGACCAGCTTTTCCTCTAAAATATTATCAGGTGAGTGTCATGTAATTATATATGTTTCCCCTAAATTTGATTGCATCTACAGTGAGGAACAGAAGTATTTGAACACCCTGCGATTTGCAAGTTCTCCCACTTAGAAATCATGGAGGGGTCTGAAATTCACATTGTAGGTGCATTCCCACTCTGAGAGACAGAATAAAAAAATAAAAAAAGGAAATCACATTGTATGATTTTTAAAGAATTTATTTGTCTTGCACTGCTGAACATAAGTATTTGAACACCTGAGAAATAGCAAGAATTATGGCTCTCAAACACCTGTTACTGTGCCTTTAAAAAGTCCACCTCTACTCCACTCATTAATCTAACTTATATAAAGATAGTTATGGAAGATATGGCACTCATATATCTGGAGGACTGCTTAAACATTCGATTTTATTCAAATCTTATAATATTCGACAAGTCATATTCATTAAAAAAGTTATATGTTTAAAAGGTCGTACAAGATACGTATAATGCACATAAAATAAAACACAAAATGGTTAAAACATCACTAAAATGGTGATTCAATATGAAAATCACTGAGGCATAAGATAACTGATTGATCGTATAGGCCTGACAGCAATTGGAATGTCCACCACAATACAATCTGGTTATCGAATATAATAATCGTTATAACCGGATTTTCGATTAAATGATCACCGGATATTCGATGTCAACGATCGGCGATTATATATATTGTACACTTGTATAATTTTCACTGAAAAAAGGAGCTGGTTCCAATATGATTAGTATCTATGAGTTAAAGATGTTATACTAGTCCAACACCGTATATTCGGGTGACTCACACAGTCATCGTGGAAACTTTATGTGAATATGCACAGATTAGTTCACAAGTCAATCGCAATTTGAATTATTCGGGGTTCCAGCTCTTGGGTGACGCATGCATCCATTTTATGTCTAACATGGAGCCAGAGGAGCCCTTAGACAATCAGGGCCTTCCTTCCTCCCATGCCGGCCGGTATGGCGATAGACCTGTTCCACAAGCGAGTGTCGAGAGAAATGCATGCGCTGATGTATCCCGCGGCACCTTTAAACCTTAGGGTAGAAGAATCCCGCGCTCTCTTGTGGTTGAAGAAACAGGATAACATCGTGATAAAGCCGGCCGACAAGGGAGGGAATGTGGTCCTGATGCCCAAGGAGTATTACTTAGAGGAAGCGCATAGGCAATTAGAAGACAGCACAGTGTATTCTAAGCTCAGGGGGGATTCCGTTCCTGAGATCTCGTCTGAGCTTTTTACACTTATAAATCAATATATAGTGGCTGGATTTCTACCTAAAGGCATGATAGATCGACTTATCCCTGCGTATCCCAAAACTCCTATTTGGTACTTCATGCCAAAAATTCATAAATCACTGACCCAACCTCCGGGTCGTCCCATCATTGCCGGAATCGGGTCAGTGACTGAGCCTTTGACGGGCTATCTCGACTGGCTCCTTAGACCGCTTTTAGCTAGTACTCCGATGTACCTAAAGGACACAGGCAGCTTCCTCCGGGCACTCAAATCTCTTGAGTGGCGGAGTGAGTTTAGCTTGGTGTCCTTGGACGTCGAAAGCCTATACACCAGAATCCCCCATGATTTAGGACTTCGGGCGATTAATTTGGCCCTCAGTAGGCGCGACAAGGATGTGGTGTTTAAAAACTTTGTCCATGACGCACTAGATCTCGTTCTTACAAATAACGTCTTTCAGTTTGACGGACAGTGGTACCGCCAGGTACTAGGTACCGCAATGGGCACACCTGTTTCGTGCACATTTGCTAACCTGTACCTGGCGGTATTTGAAGAGACTTATATCTTCTCGGTGGATAACCCCTTCCAGCGGTCTATTCATCTGTTTTTAAGATATGTGGACAATGTCTTTCTGGTCTGGTCGGGGAGCGAAGAGTCTTGCCATGCATTTGTAGACTATGTTAACACACGTAACCAGATGAATATGAGATTCACCATCAATTTTGGTGGGGAGTCCCTTGATTTCCTGGACCTGCGTGTTACCATGAAAGAGGGCACCGTACACACTAGTGGTTACTGCAAGACCACGGCAACTAATTCGCTCCTTCACCAGACTAGTTTCCACCCGCCATCGGTTAAGCGTGCGGTCCCGTACTGACAATTTGTTCATTTACGGAGGATAAATGATACCGATGTGGGTTCCACAAGCAGGCCGGGGAACTTAGAGACAAACTCCTGGATAGGGGTTATCCATCGAGAAGTGTCTCAGCAGCCCTGTGCAGGGCCGCTAAGCTGGACCGTAACTCTCTGCTCATGGAGAAGAAAACAAAAGCCACACCATTGCGCTTCGCCTTTTCTTTTCAGTATAGTCCTGCCGCAGACAGAATTAGGCAGGTTATTAATGATAATTGGGATTTGTTGAAGGGGGTCCCCTCTTTGAGCCATCTTACCAATGAACGACCCTTAGTGACATTCAGAAGGTGCCACACCCTTAAGGATAAGCTGGTCCGGAGCGCATTTAATACGCCCCGGGAAGAGACCTGGCTCAAGAAACCCATAGGGAATTATAGATGTGGTCACTGTTCTTTCTGTGCACTGAACACCTGCAGCAAGGGTCTACAGATAGGAGGAACTAAACATGTTGTACGTGAACGGGATGTTCTCATTAGGTGGGTGAATAACCGTATATGGCCTTTGATATCTGTATTTTGCATATGTTTAGCTTATTTGTGATTTCTGTATGGATTGTAGGCTGTACTTATGCGTTTTAATTTATATTGTTATACTCTATCTCCTTTGTCACGTTTGTAAGGGCTTGCAGCCATACAGTTAATCGCACGTGCGCTTTAACCTTACATAAGTTGTACTCTATTGTATCCCCTTGTATATTCCCTAGCATCTACGCTTACATGTGTCCATGTTGGTCATGTTTTTACCTCACGTCACAGACTGATGGGCGCACAGCTGTAGCTGATGGTGCCGACTGCTCTGAGTCCGCCCCTATAAAGCGCAGGCTCGCGCAACAACGTGCATAGCGGCCAGAGGAAGCGCGATCCCGCGCGCGAAACGGCTGTCGCCACTTGCTACAGTGTGTCCGCCCCAGGACCCTTCATGCACTACCTTTCCAGGAAGTTTTCCAATAAAGTTGCAAGATCATCTCAACTCCGGTGAGTGCCGCGACTTGCTTTCTTGTTTCTCTCCATATGATGAACTACCATGGGCAAGACCAAAGAGCTGTCAAAAGGCATCAGAGTCAAAATTGTGGACATCCACAAGGCTGGAAAGGGCTACGAGGCAATTGCCAAGCAGCTTGGTGAAAATAGATCAACTGTTGGAGCACTTGTTAGAAAATGGAAGAGTCTAAAGACGACTGTCAGTCAGAAATCATGGAGGGGTCTGAAATTCACATTGTAGGTACATTGCCACTCTGAGAGACAGAATAAAAAATAATAATTCAGGAAATCACATTGTATGATTTTTAAATAATTTATTTGTCTTGCACTGCTGAACATAAGTATTTGAACACCTGAGAGAATCAGTGTTAATATTTGGTACAGAAGCCTTTGTTAGCAATTACAGAGATCAAACGTTTCCTGTAGTTCTTGGCCAGGTTTGCACACACAGCAACAGGAATTTTGGCCCACTCCTCCACACAGATCTCCTCTAGATCTGTCAGGTTTCGGCGCTGTCACTTAGCAACACAGAGTTTCAGCTCCCTCCAAAGATGTTCTATTGGATTTATGTCTGAAGACTAGCTAGGCCACTCCAAACCTTGATATGCTTCTTACGGAGCCACTCCTTGGTTATCCTGGCTTTGTGCTTCGGGTAGTTGTCGTGTTGGAAGACCCAGCCACGACCCATCTTCAATGCTCTGACTAAAGGAATCTCACAATAAGGCCTCTTTCACACGGGCGAGATTTCCACAATGCGTAAGGTGAACACATTGCACCCGCACTGAATCCGGACCCATTCATTTCTATAGGGCTGTGCAGATGAGCTGTGATTTTCATGCATCACTTGTGCATTGCGTGAAAATCGCAGCATGCTCCTCTTTGTGCATTTTCCACGCAACGCAGGCCCCATAGAAGTGAATGGGGCTGCGTGAAAATCAAAAGCATCCGCAAGCAAGTGCGGATGCGGTGCGATTTTCACGCGCGGTTGCTAGAAGACGATAGGGGTGGGGACCCGATCTTTATTATTTTCTCTTATAACATGGTTATAAGGGAAAATAATAGCATTCTTAATACAGAATGCATAGTACAATAGGGCTGGAGGGGTTAAAAAAAAATTAAAAATAATTTAACTCACCTTAATCCACTTGCTCGCGCAGCGCAGCTTCTCTTCTGTCTTCATCTTTGCTGTGCATAGGAAAAGGACCTGTGGTGACGTCACTGCGGTCATGGTGATGGATCATGTGATGGACCATGTGATGACCGCAGTGACGTCATCAAAGGTCCTATTCCTCAAAGAAGAAGACAGAAGAGAAGCCGGGCTGCGCAAGCAAGTGGATTAAGGTGAGTTAATTTTTTTATTTTATTTTTTTAACCCCTCCAGCCCTATTGTACTATGCATTCTGTATTAAGAATGCTATTATTTTCTCTTATAACCATGTTATAAGGGAAAATAATAAAATCTTCTGTGAAGAAGTCTGGGTTCGGGTTTGGGTACCAAACATGACGATTTTTCTCACGCGCGTGCAAAACGCATTACAATGTTTTGCACTTGCGCATTGTGCATTTTCCTGCAACACACCCGCATCTTATCCGGGCCAAAAACATGACGCCTGTGTCAAAGAGGCCTAAATGGCCCCATTCATCCTCTCCTTAATACAGTGCAGTGATCCTGTCCCCTTCGAAGAAAAGCACCCCAAAGCATGATGTTACCACCCCCATGATTCACAGTAGGGATGGTGTTCTTGGGATGCAACTCATCCTTTTTCCTCCAAACACGACAAGTGAAGTTTAGACCAAAAAGTTCTACTTTGGTCTCATCTGACCACATGACTCTCTCCCATGCCTCCTCTGGATCATTCAGATGGTCATTGGCAAACTTTAGACGGGCCTGGACATGTGATGACTTGAGCAGGGGAACCTTCTGTGCAATGCATGATTTGAAACCATGACGGCGTAGTGTTCGACCGACAGTGCCCTTTAAAACTGTGGTCCCAGATCTCTTCATGTCATTGACCAGCTCCTCCCTTGTAGTTCTGGGCTGATTCCTCCCCTTTCTTATCATCAGTGATACCCCACGAGGTGAGATCTTGCATGGAGCCCCAGTCCGAGGGAGACTGACAGTCGTCTTTAGCCTCTTCCATTTTCTAACAATTGCTCCAACAGTTGATCTATTTTAGCCAAGCTGCTTGGCAATTGCCCCGTAGCCCTTTCCAGCCTTGTGGAGGTCCACAATTTTGTCTCTGGTGTCTTTTGACAGCTCTTTGGTCTTGCCCATGGTAGTGGTTGGTGTCTGACTGACTGTGGGGTGTACAGGTGTCTTTGAAGAGCTCAGACAGGTGCTACTAAGTTAGATTAATGAGTGGGGTAGAGGTGGACTTTTTAAAGGCACAGTAACAGGTCTTTGAGAGACAGAATTCTTGTTGTTTCTCAGGTGTTTAAATACTTATGTTCAGCAGTGCAAGACAAATAAATTCTTTAAAAATCATACAATGTGATTTCCTGATTATTTTTTTTATTCTGTCTCTCAGAGTGGGAACGCACCTACAATTTGAATTTCAGACCCCTCCATGATTTCTAAGTGGGAGAACTTGCTAAATCACAGGGTGTTCAAATACTTCTGTTTCTCACTATATACTCATCAGCTATAATATTAAAACTGCCTAATATTGTGGAGGTTTTTTTGTGCCGCCAAAACTATATAACATGTCGAGATATGGATTCCACATGACCTCTGAAGGTGTCCTGTGGGTTATGGCCCTAAAATATTAACAGCAGATCCTTTAAAGGGGATTTCTGGACATTAATATTAATGACCTATCCTATGGATTGGGGTGGGAGATAGCTGCAGTAACCAGGCACAGACACTGCATAGTGTTTTGGAGGTGAGCTTGGTTACGGTGACCTGAGGCCCCTGCAATCATCTGATTAGCAGATGTGTCAGGAATCAGACACCCGCTTATCTGATATTGAAAATATGTGTCAGGAATCCTGTCCTAAGGATAAGTCAATAAGGTCATCAATATTGACTACCACGAAAACGCCTTTAAAGGGAAAGTGTCACCTATATTTCCTATACTAATTAACACTGATTACTGTTACATATTTTTTCTAATTATGCTTTTATTTTCAGATTATTTTACATTATTTTAATCTTTTTTTCTGTATGTGATTATGAAGGAAAGCTACTGTTAACAGCATTTAAAAATATGCTTTACAGCAGCAACATGGATCATAAATACAATGGACAGGAGATGCTCATTGAAATCTATGTAAGAGATTCTAGACATGTTCTGTGACCTGTGCAGATGTCATTGTGCAGAGAGGGAAAGTAGATAAACTGTGACCACGAACTGTTGTGAATGGTGGATCCTGTGTTATCTATGCAAAGGTGTTACCTCTCAGATGACTGCTGAAATGTGACTTGTACAGAACATAAAGTTGTAGAGTGTTATTAGGCACAGTGGGAAGTATGAAACCTGCAGCATTTTAGTTTTTTTTTAAGCATTCAAAGTGACATGGAACATTTAAATAAAATCACCAGAGATTCTTCAAAATATATTTAACATAAAAGCAATGGTTTATTTTTTGACACATTTCCTTTAAGCCTTGCCGCTCGCTAGGTAGGATGTTTGTGTATCATACTTATTTTTCTAGCATATCGAACAGATGTGTGATTGGATGCCAAGTCAATAGCTCTTTGCCATGTTCCTCAAACTGTCTCAGAGTGTGCAGATGATATTATTCCGCCTATGCCATTGTCAGTAGAGAGTATGATTACTAGAGATGAGCGAATCGAATTTGACAAAGTGGAATTCGATCCGAATTTCAGAAAAAATTTGATTCGCCCCGAATCCGAATTTCCTCACGCTTCGTGGTAACGAATCACATTTTTTCCGGCTGCTGCACATGTGAGGACATGGAGCAAGGAACACTGGGAAGGCGTGATCACCCATAATGCCATGCATGCAGCAATTAAGCAGCCAGACAGCCCTGTGATGTCACAGCCCTATAAATAGCGGCAGCCATCTTAGATTCTGCCATTTACCAGTGTACTTAGTGCAGGAAGAGACATCTGCAGGTGCTAGGGACAGTGATAGGAATGACTTGCGTGTAGTGAAAAAACGATTTATAAGTGCAGGGAAAGGATACGGAGGAATCGTTCCACTGCGTTTGTATAGAACAGGGTTCAGTAGAGGAGGTTACAGACTGGGTAATAGGAACAATCCTATTACACCTTGGTGCACTGACTGGGGATCCAAATTGCCATTATACAGCTCTGTAATTCCAGCAAACCGTTCTTGTTATTGTTAATGGCTGTATTGATACAGCCATTAACAGGGTTTATTACAAGGAAATATTTCTACAGTACGGCTTATTTGCCCTTGTGCTGTGCAGTTATATTTTGTAAAGCGCTTTTTGCTGTGTATTAGTGGCATAAGAAAAACATATTTACCCTTGTGCGATGCAGTGATATATTCTAAAGCTCTGCTTGCCATGTATTAGTGGCGAAATAAAAACATATTCGCTGTTCAGCATTGCACTTATCTGTTGGAAAGCTTTTTGTGCTGTGTAAAAGTTGAAAAACAATTAGGGCCTAACCGCCGTTTAGCGGTGCAGTGATATATTCAAAAGCCCTGTTTGCCATGTATTAGTGGCAAAATAAAAATATATTCGCTGTTCAGCATTGCACTTATTTTTTGAATTCTGCCATTTTCCAGTGTACTTAGTGCAGGGAGAGACACCAGCAGGCGCTAGGGACAGTGCTAGAAAAAACGTCATTGTGCTAAAAAAAAACGATTTACAAGTGTAGGGAAAGATTATTCAAGGTGTAGGGAAAGGATATGGAGGAATCAATCCACAGCATTTATGTTAACCAGGGTTCAGTAGGGGAGGTTACAGCCTGGGTAATAGGAACAATCCTATTACACCTTGCTGCACTGACTGGGCACCCAAATTGCCATTATACAGCTCTGTAATTCCAGCAAACTGTTATTGGGGTGTTACAGCCATTAACATTTCTACGTCTTATTTGCCCTTGTGTGGTGCAGTTATTTGTTCTAAAGCATTTTTTGGCTTGTATTAGTGGGGAAAAAAGGGCTTATAACCTGTTGTGTGGTGAAGTGCTAAAATTGCAGCACTTTTTTTGGTCTATCAGTGGCAAAAGAAAAATATATTTGCCATTCAGCAGTGCAGTTATATGTTCTAAAGCCTTTTGTGGAGTGTATTAGTGGTAAAAGAAAAATGTATTTGCCATTCAGCGGTGCAGCTATATGTTCTAAAGCCCTTTTTGTCGTTTAATAGTGGCAAAATAAAAATATATTTGCCGTTCAGCGGTGCAGTTATATGTTCTAAAGTTTTTTGTGGAATGTATTAGTGACAAAAGTAAAATATATTTGCCGTTCAGCTGCAAGTTA
This sequence comes from Bufo gargarizans, assembly GCF_014858855.1. NCBI lineage: Eukaryota > Metazoa > Chordata > Amphibia > Anura > Bufonidae > Bufo > Bufo gargarizans. Next base: position 73,986,466 of record NC_058087.1, read on the forward strand.
TATATTCTAAAGCCTTTTGTGGCATGTATAAGTGGAAAAAGAAAAATATATTTGCCATTCAGCAGTGCAGTTATATGTTCTAAAGCCTTTTGTGGTGTGTATTAGTGGCAAAAGAAAAATGTATTTGCCATTTAGCGGTGCAGTTATATGTTCTAAAGCCCTTTTTGTCGTTTAATAGTGGCAAAATAAAAATATATTTGCCGTTCAGCGGTGCAGTTATATGTTCTAAAGCCTTTTGTGACATGTATTAGTGGTAAAAGAAAAATATATTTGCCGTTCAGCGGTGTAGTTATATATTATAAAGCCTGTTTTGTCGTGTAATTGTAGCAAAAGAAAAATATATTTGCCGTTCAGCAGTGCAGTTGTATGTTCTAAAGCCTTTTGTGGTGTGTATTAGTGGCAAAATAAAAATATATTTGCCGTTCAGCGGTGCAGTTATATGTTCTAAAGCCTTTTGTGACGTGTATTACTGGCAAAAGAAAAATATATTTGACGTTCAGCGGTGCAGTTGTATGTTCTAAAGCCCTTTTTTTCATGTATTAGTGGCACAAAAAAAAGTATTTGCCGTGTGGTGAAGTGATAAAATTGCAGCCCTTTTTGGCGTGTATTAGTGGGGAAAAAAGGGCTTATTAGCCGTAGTGTGGTATGTGACAAAATTACAGACTTTTTTAGGGTGTTTTAATTTCCTTTTTATTTATTTATCTGATCTAACAGTATGTCAGACAGAGAAGTGCCAGGCCCTGCACAGGGGAGTCGCAGAGCCCTAAATGTTTCTGGCGCAGGTACAGGTCACAGCAGAGTAAGGGGGCGTGGCAGCAGGAGTTGCAGAGAGAGGCCTGAGTTCCTGGTGTCATCTAGCGGTCATGTCTTGACCAGCAACACAGCGGTTCTTGAATGGTTGACTCGGTCATCTCTGTTTTCGATCCACTCATGTTTTTTTGGGGCATTAGCAATACTGATGGATTACTGACCAAATGCTGACCGATTGAAAGTGTATGCTCAACAGACAGAATCCGTTTTTTGGTGGTTATTGTTCTGACGGATCAGAGGAAGGGCAAAATAATCAGTGACGTCAACACAAACTTACTGCTGACACCCTCTCCAGTCTGTCGGGGTGCTCTACTTGTATAAGCCTTTAATAAAACAGGTTCTGTAGACATCTATGTGGAATCAGCTGACGACCGTGTAAAAGGAGTGCGCTTCTTCTTGGCGCTAACATCGACCTGTAAGGCTGAGTTCATATTTGAGTTATTTGGTCAGTTTTGGCCCTGTGACTGCCCAAATAAGTGAAGTGTGCAGTGATTCTAAGAGCGACTCCTGTCATCTGCATGTCATACTGACTCACAGTATTATTTCACTACCACAGCAGAATCCCTATGCATGTTACTGCAAGACACAGTGTTCTACACCACTACAAAGGCTCTCTGCAGCAATGAAATAGCCTTTTTTTTTACGTGATTCACTGCAAATAAATTCGGATCAAACCAAATTTTTTGCTAAAATTTGGCGAACCGGCCGAATCGAATTTTTTTAAAATTCGCTCATCTCTAATGATTACAAAAAAAGAGGTATACTTGGTTTGCAATAATGTTTAGGTATGTACTACGTGTCAAAGTAACATCCACAGGAATACCTGGACTGAAGGACATTGCTGAGAGCATCACACTGCCTTCGTCGCCCACTTGTAACCTTTCCATTGTGCATCTTGATGCCATCTCTTCTCATTCTAAGCAATGTCCACATTCAGCAGTTCACATTATGTAAAAGATAATATGATTAATCATACCAGGCAATCTTCTTCCTGAGTTCTCTATTGTAGGCGCTTTTGGCAGTGGACAGAGGTCAGCAGGAGCACTCTGAATACAGAGTGCTGAAAAAAGTTATGGCTATGATAGAAAGGTGTCACAACCTTTCTATCATAGCCATAACTTTTTTCAGCAATTTGTGGAACAGTGGCTCTTCTGTAGGATTGGACAATATTGGCTAACCATCAGTCCCTATGTGCATTAGTAAGCCTCTGATGTCCATGACCCGGTCACCAGTTCATTGGTTGTCCTTCCTTGGATCACTTTTGGTAGGTACTAACCAATGCATATGGGGAAAACACAACAAGAAGACCTGGCATTTTGGAGATGCTTAGACCTGGCCATCACAATTTGACCCTCAAACTTGCTCAAATCCTTACATTTTTTCTGCTTCCAACACATCAACTTCAAGAGCTGACTGTTCATTGGCCGCCTATAAATAGGAAACAGTTTACAGAACGTTCATGACCCAATTGGAATTTTATCTTATAACTTAACCACTGGTTTGTAGGATCCGATTCCATTGCTCAATATCTGCAAACTTCTGTATACATAAAATACAGAATAAAATGCAAAATATTATAACATATAGACCTATTGCTACAAATGAATAAATGAGTAAGTAAATCAATAGGATGGTTTGAGGGCCTGAGTGGACACTTAAGGTAATTAAAACCAGTGCAGGAGGCAAATACCCTTTAGCACTGAGCCAAAATGACCTCTGGTATTACATAGATTTCATTTTCTTTGAATTTGGTCTTTTGTGTGTGTGTGTGTGTGTGTGTGTGCATTGCATGGTTGGTTTTTTAGAGCAGGCAGGAAATATATATGACCCAGAGGAAGTTATCTTATCTGCCCTGGATCCTAGAACTCTAAAAGAAAGGATAAAAACTGGACAACCTTATCCCTTACAGCTGTCCACTGACCTCTCACATTCCTAGAAGTTATCTATATTGGAAATCAACAGATATTAAAGAAAACTTAATCTTACCTTAAACCACCAAAGGCTCTGGATTCCAAGGTTCATGTGGAATGAGGGCACATGGGTCATAGAATGCATTACCATAAAGGAAGGAACATAAACCTATGGCTATAGAAATGGTGGAGACTGCTAACCTTGAAAAGTGAATATCTGCGTATAAGATACCAGATATTTGGCACATTTAGCTTTAGAATTGTATTGATTGTATTTATTTTATGAATGATTATGAAAGATGCTATTGTAAAAGCAATAAAAGCATGGGCCACTTGTTGATTCGTAGACTGTACAGGTACATTGGTTATGTCACTTTCATACTGTATACGAGTGTAACATGCTCAAAGAAGTGAGTAGAAACCCTGCCTTGTGAGTGCTTTTTTTAACATACAGAATTGTGCAAAAGTTTTAGGCAGATATGAAAAATAGTAGGCAGAGTAAGGCTACTTTCTGCGGCTGTTCCGGCAGAGAATACTAGAAACCAGCCGAACAAAAAACTCTGCAGCGGTTTTTGTCTGGCCAATTCTTGGTATATTTCCAGAGTTTTGGCCGGATCTCTGCTGGATCCAATAATAGTCATTGGTGCCCGGCAGGCAGGCACCAGTATCCGGCAATGCCGGATCCAGAGATCTCTGGCAGGCTGTTCTCTGTGAAACTAGCCTATGAATGCTTTAAAAAATAGAAGTGTTATTAGTTTAAATTTAAACGTATTCCGCAGCATTGGCAGGCTGGCTTTTATCTCAAATGGAGCAGTCTTGATAAGGAAATGCGCACATCTGTGGCAGCTTTTCTCTGATGTTGCAGATTCCGGCCCCAAAATAGAGGACGAAATACAGCTGCATGCAGAGTTATTTTCTCTGGCAAAATGGCAGCAAAATGATGGCACTCATGTCGGAACTCAAAAGACCCTATTACAGTGAATAGGATCCTACAGGCACTGGCGATGTATGGCATTCTGGTATTCTGTTTCAGAATCTAGGCACAAGTGAGCACCTTGCCTAAGACCACTTCAGGACCTGTCCACTCTCCAGGCATGTCTATTTTAGCAAAAAATTACTCTCCATAATATAACATTTTTGGAAAGTCTTGTCTTAGAGCTCTGCCTTAAAGGGGTTGTCCCACAAAAAATATTCTACAGTTTTCAAACCAGCATCTGGATCTGAATACTTTTGTAATTGCATGTAATTAAAAATTTTGCATATCCACTAAGTTATTCAATAAAATGTATCTGTATAGCGCCCCCTGCTGTTTGTTTTTTTCTTATTTCTTTAACCTGCTCACTAAGAAGGCCGCACATGCTTATTTTCATCCTTTGACTGCCTCCTGAGCTGTGATAGGGAGAGCTGAGACACGCCTCCTGAGCTGTGATAGGGAAAGCTGAGACATGCCCCCTGAGCTGTGATAGGGAGAGCTGAGACACGCCTCCTGAGCTGTGATGGGGAGAGCTGAGACACGCCCCCTGAGCTGTGATAGGGAGAGCTGAGACATGCCGCCTTAGCTGCAACAGAAAAGACACTCTCTTGAGCTGTCAGCTTGATATAAATCTAGCAGAGCAATGAACGAGGAGATCTCTGGATCCATGTGAGGTACAGGGCTGGTTCTAGCTTTGTTAGAAAGAGATTGTCATGTACTATATGAAGTCTGATTTTCATTTTTTACATTAGTCATGGGATAACCCCTTTAAGTCATTCCTCTGTTATTCCTGTTAAAATATTATGAATACATTGACAACTCAATGTTACCATTTGGTGGGTAATCCTACACAATGCCCAATTAGTGCTTAAAGCGTTAGACCATAGAGGCACACAACTTTGACACCAAGAATGGTAATGGGCAATTTATTCATTAATATTATGACAGAATAACAGAGGAATGGACAATTCTGAGTTATAAAAAAAAGTTCTACAGAATTGTAACCAGCATCAGTATCTGATCAGGGGGGTTTAACACCTGGGATCCCCGACAATCAGCTGTTTGAGAAGGCACTCCTGTAAGCGCCACGGCCTTCTCACTGCTTACAAAGCATAGTGCTGTACACTGTATAGCGGCTGTGCTTGGTATCGCACTGAGCTCTATTCACTTCTATGTAGCTGAGCTGCTCTTAGGCCACGTGGCTGATAAAGTCACTGGCCTAGGAGCAGTTGCGGACAACTCTGGCCTAGGAGAGGTTGCGAGAAGGTCGCGGCACTCACAGGAGTGCCGCTGCCTTCTCAAACAGCTGATCGGCGGGGGTCACGGGTGTCGGACCCACACTGATCAGATACTGATGACCTATCCTTAAAAACTCCGAAAACCACTTTAAGGCCCCTTTACATTGGCAGACAATGTTCGGGAACAAAATGTTTGTGCACAATAATTGATAATAATAATCTTAATTTATATAACGTCAACAAATTCCGCAGGGCTTTACAATTCAGGGATTCATGTACAAACAGTCATAAATAACAGAGCAATAGACAAATCAATAATTAGAACAAATAGAATGAGGACCCTGCTCGCAAGAGCTTACAATAATTGCTTGATCGTCAATAGAAGTGAGAGCAGCGTTTACATGCTACACTCATCTCCTGGGTATAGAGAGGTTACAGATTCATTGGTTCGGGGCAGAACCTATGATTTTGGCTGCCTCATTAACAATGCTTTCACCCAATGAACGGGCATCGGGTGATTTGTTACATATTTACACAGGGTAATTATCGGGAGCGAGAGTTTGCACAAATATTTTTGCCCAATAATCAACCTGATAATCTGCCCATGTCAAATGACTTTACTGCTTTACTGCTTTGGACTACAGTTGTCACCGGATAGTTAAAATTAATCAAATGTGCTGCAACAGACAGGAAGCAAAAATCTAAATATTGTAGGACTGGCTAGTCTGAATTCCTGCAGATATCTACATCATATCCTTCAGGGTACCCCCGGTCTAAATACATCAAAGGAATAAAATAACTCACAGTGAATGGCAGCATTTACCTGGCCCTTGGCTATAAATGAGAAGTGAACTTTAATCTGATTATCAATCAACATTACCATTCGGATAATCTGATTAATTATCCTATTAACCTTAACACCTGATAACACAATTCATTTATTATGCAATCAGCACTGATAATCATGATAACCAGGTGAATGTGATCAAACAGCAGCTGTGTTTATCCTACAAAAAGGCATGTAAAGTCCTAATGTGACGCTGAATTTCCTCCCAATTTACAGGTAGGCACAAAAGTAAATAACTAAGGACTGTATTGTGTCCTGACTTGTGTACTGGTAATACTCCTTTATGCATGAAACCCATACAGAAGGGGATATACAGTAGTGTTAAGCTAATCAAAGTGTCCGAATTGGACTTTGCTCCGAATTCCAGGTAAAATTAGATTTGCCACAAAGCTGAATTTTCACGTGCTTCGTGGTAACAAATCGATTTTCCCTTAAATGGAATTAAATCATACTCACCTCATCCGTACGAACGCAAAGAGCCCGCCACCGCCATCTTGATTGAAGAACCCGAGTGAAATCTTATGCGCGGTGACGTATGACCTCACCAAGCCCGTTGAAGTGATGACGTCATTATGCGTCGTGCAAGATTTCGTGCTGGATCTTCAATCAAGATAGCAGCGGTGTGCTCTTCGCGATCAAATGGATGAGGTATGATTTATTATTATTATTATAGACCCTAACCCCTTCAGGACCCTGCCATTTTACACCCTAAGGACCAGGCTATTTTTAGCAAATCTGACATGTGTCACTTTATGTGGTGATAACTTTAAACCGCTTTTACTTATCCAGGCCATTCTGAGAATGTTTTCTAGTCACATATTGTACTTTGTGACAGTGGTAAATTTGAGTCGAAATATGTCATTCTTATTTATAAAAATACCAAAGTTACCAAAAATTTCGAAAATTAGAAAATTTCCACATTTCAATTTGGCATCATGCACACGACCGTTGTTGTGTCCGTTGTTTTCCGTGATTTTATGTGGACCCATTGACTTTCAATGGGTCCGTGGAAAACTCGGCTAATGCACCGTTTGTCATCCGCGTCCGTGATCAGTGTTTCCAGTCCGTGAAAAAAATATGACCTGTCCTGTGTGGTCATTATCATACCCTACCCAAGATAATCGCCCAAAAACTGAAAAAACTATGGCTCTTAGACTATGGAAACACAAAAACATGATTTTTTTGTTTCAAAAATGAAATCATTGTGTGAAACTTAAATAAATAAATAAAAATATATACATATTATGTATAGCCGCGTCTGTGTCGACCGGCTCTATAAAAATATCACATGACATAACCCCTCAGGTGACCACCGTAAAAAAATATATAAAAATGGTGTAAAAAAAGCCATTTTTTGTCATCTTACGTCACAAAAAGTGTAATAGCAAGCGATCAAAAAGTCATATGCACCCCAAAATAGTGCCAATCAAATCGTCATCTCATCCCACAAAAAATAAGACCCTACTTAAGATAATCGCCCAAAAAACTGAAAAAACTATGGCTCTTAGACAATGGAGACACTAAAACTTTTTTTTGTTTTAAAAATGAAATCATTGTGTAAAACTTACATAAATAAAAAAAATTGTATACATATTAGGTATCGCCGTGTCTGTGACAACCTGCTCTATAAAATTACCACATGATCTAATCTGTCAGATGAATGTTGTAAATAACAACAACAAAAAATGGTGCCAAAAAAGCTATTTCTTGTTACCTTGCTGCACAAAAAGTGTAATATAGAGCAACCAAAAATCATATGTACCCTATACTAGTACCATCTTGTGCAACACCTAAAGGGTTAACAAAGTTTGTAAAATCAGTTTTGAATACCTTGAGGGGTGTAGTTTCTTAGATGAGGCTTCAAATGGGACATGGTGTAAATAAACCAGTCCAGCAAAATCTGCTTTCCAAAAACCAAACGGCGCACCTTTCACTCTACGCCCCGCTGTGTGGCCGTACAGTAGTTTACGGCCACATATGGGGTGTTTCTATAACGGCAGAGTCAGGGTAATAAAGATACAGTCTTGTTTGGCTGTTAACCCTTGCTTTGTCACTGGAAAAAATTGGTTAAAATGGAAAATTAGGCAAAAAGATGAAATTCTCAAATTTCATCCCCATTTGCCAATAACTCTTGTGCAACACCTAAAGGGTTAACTAAGTTTGTAAAATCAGTTTTGAATACCTTGATAGGTGTAGTTTATAGAATGGGGTAATTTTTGGGTGGTTTCTATTCTGACTTCAGAGCTGTAGTGGTCCCTAAAAATGTTTTTTTTTGTAAATTTCTGAAAAATTTCTGAAAAATATCTCGTTTGATATAAGCCCGGTCCGCTAACTGGATTATATAGGGTGAGAAACCAACCCGCGCTAGCTTATAACTAGGCCGAAACACGGACGTGGGGATCCGTTATTGAGATACAAGATAGCACAAGATTAAATTATAGATTTAATCACCTTAAGGGCACACTAGATGATACAATATACACAGAGAATATATACAGTGGTCTGAGGTTACAGATACAGGTGATATAGGTACAACAGGGTTAAGCAGAGCAAAAGTCAGTTACCGGGTAAGATGAAAGTATAATGGTGGAATAGTCCTTGGCTGCAGTCACGTGGGGGCAGTGAGGTCAGCTGGTTCCCAAATGACCCATAAAACCCCTTAGGGCTCATAGCTCCAGACCAGAATGTCACAGGAAGAAGGTTCCAGGCCCAATTTATCCGCCTGCGTTCTGGCTACAACTAGAGTCCAAACATGGTGCCGCTATGTGGTTTCTGTGGGGAGATATGTATATCTCCCCTTCAAGGCATCCTAGCATCAAGCCAGGACTACGTGGATGTTGGGCTTTGCCCCAGGATCACAAAAAGAAAACTAAATTATGCCTGGGATGGACGGATGATTCATAATTCCTTATGAAATGTAGGTGCCAACATGTCTGGGAGGTATCATTGATCTTGGGCAAGGGCTGAGACCTCCTGCTGGGGGTTTTCCTGCAGGATTAGCTTGCCTCCAAACTGACTGGTTGAGGTGTGACTTTATTCACCTGGGGTCTCCTTGAAGCCTGGACCCCTGGGGCTTTCTCCCTTGCTAGCTGACAATCAAATGGCTGGGGGGTGGGGAAATATTTTGCATGTACACTGACTGTGTACATGCCAAACGGTGAATCAAATGACAATCAGGGCTGCCAATAAATGATAATCCATATTCCTCACATAGTGGTTGGTGAAAAGTGGATCTGTAAGCTATGCCAACTAAATCAGAGATTTAAGGTGGTAAAACTACAGGGTACATCATGGATGAAATTAAATTAATACTCCATGGATGAGTGGCAGATTTGAAAACACTCCTGCATGCACAGGCCAGGTTTTGAGGGCAGGTTTCGCAGTGGTAAATGGTGTCTTTCCTTATCCCCCTTTTGGAACACACCCTGCATCTTTTTGGGGTCCTTCCCTTCCTTGCTGTCTGGGGGACTTGACCTGGAAAATGTTGCCTTGGTACAACATGGGCACCATGACATCCTGAAGTACTGGGACCCTCCCCGGCCTGGCTTTGAAAAATTAGGGCCTTGATAACCACCTCTTGGAACTGAAGGAAAGTTCCTGTGTGGCCTGCAGATTGAAATAGCACGTATGCATTGCACATTGCCATCTGTACAATGTGTACGGCCAGCATTTTGTACCACACTTAAATTTCTCGTGTGGCACTGTAGGGCTTCAGACATTGATCTGAAAGATCCACCCCTCCCATGTGCCTGTTGTAGTCCAGGATACAAACTGGTTTGGGGGTAGTGGGTGTGGTACCTCGTATAGGAGCATGGGAGCTGGTGTTAGTGTGAATGGTGGTCAGTACAAGGACGTCCCTCTTGTTTTTGTACTTAACCACCAGCATGTTCTCATGGAGGAGAGCCCTACTTTTACCCATTCTCAGTGGTTGCCCTACCAGGAATATAGGGAGGCCTCTCTGATTTTTGCACACTGTGCCACAAACCACAGTACCTCTGGCAGTTAAGGACATGAATAGGGGTATGCTGGTATAATAGTTATCCACAAAGAGGTGGTAACCCTTATCCAGCAGTGGGTGCAGTAAGTCCCACACGATCTTCGCACTAAATCCTAGGATGGGGGGGCATTTTGGGGGGTTCTGTCCGGGAATCCCTCCCTTTGGAAATGGAGAACTTGTGGGAACTCTTACAAAGTTTGTATATCTTTATGCCATACCTTGCCCATTTGCTAGGTAGGTACTGGCAAAATCTAATCCTTCCTTTGAAAAGTAATAGGGACTCATCTACACTGACATTTTTGTTTGGGCTGTACACCTCAGCAAACTTGGTGTTAAAGTGGTCAATGACAGGCCTAAACTTGAACAGACGGTCAAATGTTGGGTCGTTTTGGGGTGGGCATGGTGCATTGTCATAGTGTAGGAATTCTATTGGCTTCTATTTGCTTCATTACAACGTCCATATATGCAGCACGAGTTCCCAAAACGTCATCATCGTTGCTGCACTTACTGGGGTCCAATATAGGGGTCTAGTGTATGGCGATGTAGGGTTCTGAGCAATGAATTGTTGGGCGTACAAATTGGTTTGGGCCACCATTAAATTTACAAAATCTTCAGAGAAGAATATTTAAAAAAAATCTAGTTTAGTGAATCCCCACAGTCTATCTGTATTCCGGAGCTGCCTTCAAAATCCGGAATTTGGGGCTGATAATTGTCAGGGGGTGGAGCAGGGCCGTCTTTAATATTGATTGGACCCTGGGCAAAAATTTACTTGGGCCCCCTGGATCCCGCCTTCCCACACCTTAGCAGGCAATTACGCCCTCCACTAAAACACACACACAAAAAATCCACACATCTGGTAGAGTACAGTGAATGACTGTAAATACTTCCAGTTCTGAAGACTCCAGCGGCTCAGGATCAGTTCTCTGGGCAGCTGGGCTCAGGCTGGAAGTGGGCACCACTCTGCAGGAAGGAGACCAGGGCTCGGCTCACCCTAGTGTTACAGTGCACCCCAGCACCCCACAGTATGCAGTATAGCACCCTATAGTATACAGCACCACACAGTATGCAGTATAGCACCCCACACTATACAGTACCCCAAAGTATATAGAAGAGCAGTATAGCAGCCCACAGTATACAGCACCCCACAGTATACAACACCTCACAGTATACAACACCTCACTGTATACAGCACCCCAAACTATACACGATACAGCCCCCCACACTATACAGTACAGCAGTATAGCACTCCACACTATACCGCACCCACAGTATACAGACCCCCACAGTATACAGTAAAGCAGTATAGCACTCTACAATATACAGCCCCCCACACTATACAGGCCCCCCACACTATACAGCCCCCCCCCCACACTATACAGGCCCCCCACAGTATACAGCCCCCCACAGTATACAGGCCCCCCCACAGTATACAGCCCCCCACAGTATACAGACCCCCACACAGTATACAGGCCCCCCACAGTATACAGCCCCCCACAGTATACAGCCCCCACACAGTATACAGGCCCCCACACAGTATACAGCCCCCCACAGTATACAGGCCTCCACACAGTATACATGCCCCACACAGTATACAGCCCCCCCCCACATAGTATACAGCCCACCACACAGTATACAGCCCACCAAACAGTATAAGTCCCCCCACAGTATACAGGCCCCCCACACAGTATACAGCCCACCACACAGTATACAGGCCCCCCACACAGTATACATGCCCCCACACAATATACAGCCCACCACACAGTATACAGCCCACCACACAGTATAAGGCCCCCCCACAGTATACAGGCCCCCACACAGTATACAGCCCACCACACAGTATACAGCCAACCACACAGTATACAGCCCCCCCACAGTATACAGGCCCCCACATAGTATACAGCCCCCCACAGTATACAGCCCCCACACAGTATACAGCCCACCACACAGTATACAGCCCACCACACAGTATAAGGCCCCCCCCCCACAGTATACAGGCCCCCACACAGTATACAGATTACCACACAGTATACAGGCCCCCACACAGTATACAGCCCCCCCACACAGTATACAGCCCACCACACAGTATATAGCTCACCACAAAGTATAAGGCCCCCCCCACAGTATACAGGCCCCCCCCCACAGTATACAGGCCCCCACACAGTATATAGCCCACCACACAGTATACAGCCCACCACACAGTATACAGCCCCCACAGTATACAGGCCCCCCACAGTATACAGCCCCACACAGTATACAGCCCACCACACAGTATACAGCCCCACACAATATACAGCCCACCACAGTATACAGGCCCCCACACAATATACAGCACCCCATTATACAGTAGTTTACAGTATATTAACATAACAGCCCCTGTCACCTTTTCTGATGTAATCTTCACACAAAAAAGCTCCACAGTTAACTTCTGCAACACTCCTGCTAGGACCTGTGATGACCTCATAGCCATGTGACCAGTAATTGCTAGGTTACTGGTAACATGGTGATGATGTCATCTAAGGTCCTAGATCACAACGTTAAAGTACACAGACAGCTTGACATCCGGGGCAGTAGCTAGCAGGGCTCAAGAGGCAGCTGCCTTGGGCCCCCCAGGAGCAACTGGGCCCGGGGAAGCTGCCCCTTTTGCCCCCTGGCAAAGACAGCCCTGGGGTGGAGTCCATATGGGCTCACTCTGTGGGGCTGCCTCAGCTGTTGTTCTGGGGCGCCTTCTAGAGGGTCCCTCATCAGCAGATGATGATGATGATGAGGGGGAAGAGGAGTAGAGGAAAGTGGCATCCTCTTCTTTCTCACTGGCAGACTCAGTATTGGAGGCAAACATGGCGTATGCCTCTTTAGCTGAGTATACTGGCTGGAACGGATGGGCCATTTTTATTTTATTGGGGTGTGATGTGTGAAATGTGTAAACCTTTATTTAGTATGAGGGGTGTGTATGTTGTGTTTTCACATGTGAAGGGGCTTGTATTAAATTTGAAATATAGAGAAAATTAGTAGAGAAAAAAAGTTAAAAAAAAAAAGATGTTGTGTGCGTGCAAAAATCTACACTAACACTACCTAACTAGGTACCTAACAGGGATAGGGACTGAGGGTGGGTTAGGGATCTGGAACAGCTGCAAATAAATAAAAAAAATCAGTGCAGTAATTCCAGATGTTCTTCTTTTCTTTTTTCAGTAAGAAAAGCTCAAATCACAGTGGTGGTGCACCACAAGTCCCAGCAAGCCAACAAGCAGCACAGAGAAGCACAGAACCTCTCTGCATGCAGTCACCAGCTATAATGGCTGCATGCAGGGAGGTTAAGCCCTTTCCTGTGCCGCTATAGCGCTGCCATTGGCTGGAGCATTGTTCCAGCCAATTGCAATGCTGGGAGGGGACGCCAAACACTGGAGTCCCCTGCCTGACCTCGGAGGAGACCGGTGCTGACTAGTTCAGCACCGGTCACCTCCCCATGACCACCCCGCCCTGCAGCTTCCTTCTGCTTCCAACGCTGCGATGTGCCGGTCTTCATTGACCGGCCAATCTCAGCGCTTGGAGCTGCAGGAGGGTGGAAAGACACCATGCTGCCCTTACAGCATGGATGGATGGATGCCTGCCATGGATGCCTGCCGGTAAGAGCAGCCATGGTGCCCCAATTTCCCCGCGATTCTGCCCCAGCACCCTCGGACAAGTATGGCGCAGGTCCTTAAAGGGGTTGTCCCATCTCAGACAATGGGAGCATATCGCTAGGATATGCCCCTATTGTCTGATAGGTGCAGGTCCCACCGCTGAGACCCGCACCTATATCGAGAACGGGGCCCTGCAGGTGAAGGAGGGCGCACTGTGCATGTGCAGCTGCCCTCCATTCATTTTATGGGGCCGCTGAAATTAGCCGAGCGGCCCCATAGAAATGAATTACAGCCTGGGCCACACATGTGTGGTACGCACCCATTCACTTCTATGGAAGCAGCGCTTGGTGGTGGAAATACAGGGAAATCTGGGGTCCTCCAGCCACAGCTCTCCCTGCTCTGTTCTTGTTATAGGTGCAGTGGGACCCGCACCTATCAGACAATGGGGGCATATCCTAGCGATGGCAATTTTTTTTGTAAGATTCAGTGAAGCAGCTGAATCGAATTTTCAAGAACTTCGCTCAACACTAATATACAGCAAGCTAGTACAGAACTTTTACTGAGGACTATGTGTCCGGGGCTATTCTTTCCCAGAATCTGACAAAAAAACACGTTTTTTTTCTTGTTCCTGGTCAATACAGGGAGTGCAGAATTATTAGGCAAGTTGTATTTTTGAGGATTAATTTTATTATTGAACAACAACCATGTTCTCAATGAACCCAAAAAACTCATTAATATCAAAGCTGAATATTTTTGGAAGTAGTTTTTAGTTTGTTTTTAGTTTTAGCTATTTTAGGGGGATATCTGTGTGTGCAGGTGACTATTACTGTACATAATTATTAGGCAACTTAACAAAAAACAAATATATACCCATTTCAATTATTTATTTTTACCAGTGAAACCAATATAACATCTCAACATTCACAAATATACATTTCTGACATTCAAAAACAAAACAAAAACAAATCAGTGACCAATATAGCCACCTTTCTTTTCAAGAACACTCAAAAGCCTGCCATCCATGGATTCTGTCAGTGTTTTGATCTGTTCACCATCAACATTGCGTGCAGCAGCAACCACAGCCTCCCAGACACTGTTCAGAGAGGTGTACTGTTTTCCCTCCTTGTAAATCTCACATTTGATGATGGACCACAGGTTCTCAATGGGGTTCAGATCAGGTGAACAAGGAGGCCATGTCATTAGATTTTCTTCTTTTATACCCTTTCTTGCCAGCCACGTTGTGGAGTACTTGGACGCGTGTGATGGAGCATTGTCCTGCATGAAAATCATGTTTTTCTTACCTTGCAGACTTCTTCCTGTACCACTGCTTGAAGAAGGTGTCTTCCAGAAACTGGCAGTAGGACTGGGAGTTGAGCTTGACTCCATCCTCAACCCAAAAAGGCCCCACAAGCTCATCTTTGATGATACCAGCCCAAACCAGTACTCCACCTCCACCTTGCTGGCGTCTGAGTCGGACTGGAGCTCTCTGCCCTTTACCAATCCAGCCATCTGGCCCATCAAGACTCACTCTCATTTCATCAGTCCATAAAACCTTAGAAAAATCAGTCTTGAGATATTTCTTGGCCCAGTCTTGACGTTTCAGCTTGTGTGTCTTGTTCAGTGGTGGTCGTCTTTCAGCCTTTCTTACCTTGGCCATGTCTCTGAGTATTGCACACCTTGTGCTTTTGGGCACTCCAGTAATGTTGCAGCTCTGAAATATGGCCAAACTGGTGGCAAGTGGCATCTTGGCAGCTGCACGCTTGACTTTTCTCAGTTCATGGGCAGTTATTTTGCGCCTTGGTTTTTCCACACGCTTCTTGCGACCCTGTTGACTATTTTGAATGAAACGCTTGATTGTTCGATGATCACGCTTCAGAAGCTTTGCAATTTTAAGAGTGCTGCATCCCTCTGCAAGATATCTCACTATTTTTGACTTTTCTGAGCCTGTCAAGTCCTTCTTTTGACCCATTTTGCCAAAGGAAAGGAAGTTGCCTAATAATTATGCACACCTGATATAGGGTGTTGATGTCATTAGACCACACCCCTTCTCATTACAGAGATGCACATCACCTAATATGCTTAATTGGTAGTAGGCTTTCGAGCCTATACAGCTTGGAGTAAGACAACATGCATAAAGAGGATGATGTGGTCAAAATACTCATTTGCCTAATAATTCTGCACGTAGTGTATTTGTATCCGGATGCCAGGTGAAGCGCAACAATTGGTTATTTAATAGGACTGTATAGTGTCCTGAAAAAATTCTGTACCATAGAAGAAGAGTCAAGCACCACCAAGACATCAAATCCAAAGCTTTATTCCTCCAAATAAAATCAGTACAAAAAGACAATTTCCATAGTGGATTTCAAATATAGATAATACCATGGTGCAAACAGAAAATCACATCGGCTGATGTGTTTCTAGCCCGAATAGGGCCCTTACTCATAGTCTGATGCTAGTAGAGTGGGTGGAAGTTAATGAGCAAAACACATGTGAAAGCACCAGCCACAATCTGCATATCACTGGTTAAAACCAAAATTGAAAATAAAAATAAACAAAAGAAAAACCACATAAAAAATATCAGTAAGGAAGTACCATATTTTTCTCTTTATAAGACGCAGTGTGGGGGGAAAGTGGCTGTGCGTCTCATAAAGCAAATAGAGCAGTATTACATGGCCAACACATAGCAGGCTGTGCTGTGCTGCATAGGCATAGCGGCCTGTGATGTGCCTAGTGACATGTAAACAGGGGCAATATCAGGTAGTAGTGGGGCCAGGTACAGTCACTATACTTCCTTAAGCCGGGGCCTGGTCAGAGCAGCCATCACATATAAAGTGTATGCAGCAGCCCCGTAGCAGTGCTGCTGTGCTAAACTAGCTGTAATCGCTTCTCTGCTGTACTCACTATGCACGCAGCGGGCAGGCTGGCAGAGCACATCACTCACTCAGTCATGCTCCGGCTGCGCCCACTTCATTAATACCCCAATAAGTGTCCTCCACAGATCCCCGTATAAGTGTCTTCTACAGATCCCCCTATAAGTGTCTTCTACAGATCCCCCTATAAGTGTCCTCTACAGATCCCCCTATAAATGTCCTCTACAGATGCCCCTATAAGTGTCCTCCACTGATCCCCATAACAGTGCCATCCACAGATCCCCCTATAAGTGTCCTCCACTGATCCCCATAACAGTGTCATCCACAGATCCCCATAACAGTGTCATCCACAGATCCCCCATAACAGTGTGTCATACACAGACCTCCCATTAGTACAAAACCCACCAAAAGCACACCATTTGGTTCAACATATTTCATTTTCTTAATTTCCTCCACAAAAACCTAGGTCCGTCTCATCATCAGGTGCGTCTTATAAAGCAAAAAATACGGGTATACAATTCAAATCCATGGGGATGGACAGTATTTAGTAAATTTAGTAAAAATATCCAGTGACATTCTTAAGATTCTTGATTCAATAATAACCGTCTCTAACTATAACTAACAACTAATATTATAAGCATACTGGGTCATATTTCTCAATAGTTTCTAAACAATTAAAATACTAATTAGCATTAAATTGCTACATAATAAATTTGGATAAACCTATGGCATACTAGACACTATACAGTGGTCTACTAGACACATTACATACTAGACACATTACAGTGGTCTTTGAAGTTAATTGATTTATTGGTGTCGGGACAATCATTGTAAGTTGAAACTATTGTAACTTGAGTCCATACCTCAATGGAAGACTAGTAATTGGTTCCAAAGCCTGAAAATGTTATCCTAAGATAAGAGAATGCAAAGATTTTTCAAAAATAAGGCAGATAAAGCTTGTCCTTTCATATATCAATCAGGAATAGCTGCTGGAAGCTGTAAATCACTGTCTATGATGAGGAGATGAGCTTCTTCAGGGTCCTGTGTTGCCAAACTCACATGGCATCCAAAGGAGCAGCTCATCCTGGCACAGACAAAGGGCAGTATAGAACATATAGTACCGTACTATGCTGTAAAGAGGAACAACAAGACAACCAATACAGGGGTTTTACCGGTGAAACGGCCATGTGATTGGTTGGATCTAAATCTGGGACATTGTATGTTAGTCTAGTTTCAACTTATGCTGGCCGAGGAAAGACCATTGTAAGTTGAAAATATTGTATCCTGAGGCCATTGTATCTTGAGGGACCACTGTACTCTTTTTTTTATGCCACCTCATGTCCATCATACATGGTTGAGCAAAATGTATTATGTATAATGGCCCAACCATTGTCATGTAGTCTCACATCTCTGATGACTTTTTTTTCCAAATCTGTTGTATTTTTCACAGAACAAGATTAAAAGTGGAGAACATATTTCCTAAATATGACACAGTATGCCACTTCACTTAATAAATGTGTCTCAAATGCTACTTCTATCACAGCACTATAGGGTAAGGGTTGCTTTCTGTATCACAATCTTTCCATCCCCTGGTGATGTCTGGTTAGCATATGTTTGTCAGAGTCAATGCAGCACTGAGGAAAAAACCATTAGAATAGAATGGTTGTAATGCATTACAATGCATGTTTTAAGGTTTATGTAGAGGGCCAGAAGGCTGCCTTGGACTCACCAGGGTCCATAGAGAGCTGTTTGTCCACCGGAGGAAGGTCTTCCTACTGAGAATAGCCTTGGGGTCTGCCTTCCCTGGGAAATCTCCTTCCCTGTGAAATAAGAGCCAGTCAACTGATCACAGGGTGCCAGATAACCTTGCATAACCCCATTCTAAAGTCCCTGCCATACCAAATCAGTCAATCTGCTCATTCATTTGCTAAATACCACCCAAAAGTTTGCTGCAGTTTAGCATTTCCTTGGTTTCTGTATTCTACTGCATTTCTTCTATTGTTCATTCATTGTATAGACCTGCTTTACACCACCATGCAGATACTAATGCATTCCATCTGTCTACTGTAAAATATGAATTATATGGTTATAAAATATTACAAAACCTATTTTAGTGCACAGCAGGACAAAGTGGGCATTGTAAAGGTCATC
The DNA here is from genome assembly GCF_014858855.1 of Bufo gargarizans. Lineage (NCBI taxonomy): Eukaryota > Metazoa > Chordata > Amphibia > Anura > Bufonidae > Bufo > Bufo gargarizans. Next base: position 74,004,879 of record NC_058087.1, read on the forward strand.
ATTAAGTTACAACGGTCTGAACAACTGACTTGCAATGCACTTCTGCAGGACCTGACAATCTGCACCACGTGTATAATACCAGCAAGGACCATGGTTCATACAGTGTAAACTCACAGACAAGGTAGATACGGCACCAGTGATACATATAAAGTTCTGATTCAAAATCAAATGACAGAAGATACCTGTGGTCCAAATACTGTTTTGGCCAATAGCTGTATCCTACAGCTCCCTTATAACATGCAGAGCTCCTAGGTTCGGGTACGGCCACACCGTCAGGTTTCCTGATGCAGTTTTGGAAGCCAAAAGCAAAAGTGCATTGAAAAAGAAGATAAGTTATTTCTGTCCTTTATTATACCTTCTCTCCTTTTATGATCCACTCGTGATTTTGGCTTCCAAAACTGCATCAGGAAAGCTGACCGTGTGGCGGCACCTTTAGGGTCCATTCACACGTCCTTTGCTTCTTTTCTGATCTGTTCCGTTTTTTGCGGAACAGATCTGTACCAGATCTGGACCCATTCATTTTCAATGGGTCCTGAAAAAAAAATCAGACATTGAGCTGTCCGATTTCTTTCAGGACCCATTGAAAATGAATGGGTCCAGATCTGGTCCAGATCTGTTCCGCAAAAAACGGAACAGATCAGGAAAGAAACAACGGACGTGTGAATGGACCCTTACAGTCACAATCCATATAAATGTTTTACACCTAAGCCTGGCATGTTTTATTTATTGCTGTTTATATAGTTTCAGCATATTCTGCAGCGATGGGCAGAAATCGGCATAACTCACGTTATTTGTTAGTCCCTGTCCACAATTGAGCTCCTAATTGAAATTTTTTAAACCTCTTTCTCTATCATAACATTTTACCTCTATCAGAACTCCTTCACACATGAATTTGTTTTGGAGGTTTTGTTACAGCTACAAATACACAAGTAAAAATGCATGCTTTTTTTCAGGTCACCCATTTTTTATAGCGTTTCTTTAGAGGCATTTTTCTACACACACCTTTGAATTTCATTTTTCATGCATTTTGCCCTATAGAAAATGATATGGAAAATAACTCGGAAAAAAAAATGCTGCTGCTTCAGCGGGGTATGCGATCAAAGATGTGCGCAGAGCTTCTATTTTTCCATTTATAGTAGGTATTATACCACTTTAATTTAGAATAATCCCTATTTCTCAGCTCTATTGTTTGTATGTGAAATGGTGTGCAGCCTTTTGGGTATATGTTCAGTCCATTTTAAAAGATACAGATACATTTTGTATCTATGACATTAACATTTCCTGCTGTATACATTGAACCTACACACCAAACATACATTGAACATAGCCTTAGATATTGGTCTAGTTCCATTAAGATTGTTGAGGTCGGACAATTACATGTAAGGGTGGGTTCACACTAGCGTTATGGAGTCTGTTATGGCTTTCCGTTATAACATGGTTATAATGGAAAATAACGGAATCGATAAGACAGAAGGACGGATCCGTTTTGCTGCCTATAGACTTGCATTATGACGGAATGCAAAACGGGGAAGCCTTTAAAAGGCATTCCGTTTGCCCTCCGTCCTAATACAAGTCTATGGGAAAACATAACGGATCCGTCTGGGTCCGATTATGCAAGACGGAAAACAAAGTCCAGGACTTTGTTTTCCGTCTTGCATAACTGGACCCAGATGGTTCCGTTATGTTTTCCCATAGACTTCTATTAGAACGGAGCAAAATGGAATGCCTCTTAAAGGCTTCCTTTTTGACTTTCCTCTTCATTATATTTAGTTATATTCCGTTATAACCATGTTATAACGAAAAGCCATAACGGAATCCCTAACGCTAGTGTGATCCCACCCTAATCCAGTGCCACAGTGTAATATTACCAGCTCCCAAATGGCTGACAGCTCCAATTTTTTTCTGGGTTCCTCAAGATTGCAACATGTCAAAATCTTCTGTTCTCTCCGTCACTAGAATAACACTGCTTACATTTTTGATTTTCGGGGTTGTTCCAAATAAATTTGGCTTTTAGGATTTTCTTTCAGGATTACAAAATGTAAGATTATTCTACTGTAGATTAAATACACATTTAAGATTGAAGCGGTCAATTTGAAATTAGGTTAATGTTCACTAAAACCCATTTAGAGCTATGGCCAACCATCTAATGTGTATGGGTGCCTCCTTACCTCCAGTGGCAGATTTAAGGGGGGGAAGAAGGCTTGGGCTGTTCAACATACCCAATACACTTGTTCTTGTGGAGATTTGACACTTCTAGAGGTTGTATGGGAAGAACATTTATTCTGAGCATGGTGGCTCAGTGGTTAGCACTGGTGCCTTGCAACACTGGGGTCCTAGGGTTGAATCCAACCAAGGACAACATCTGCACGGAGTTTGAATGTTCTCTACATGTTTGCATGGTGTCCTCTGGGTAATCTAGTTACCTCCCACACTCCAAACACATACTGTTAGGGAACTTAGATTGTGAACTCCACTGGGGACAGCAAGTGATGACAATGTCTGTGCGGCAGTGCGGAATATGTCAGCACTATATGAGTAAGCAAAATAAATGAATACTTGGCCAAGTTGAAGAAACTTCTGTATGAGGGGAGCCAGGAAAGATCGAACATTCAGTTATTTAAAAGGGTTATCCAGGAATAGATATTGATGACCTATTCTCTAGATAGGTCATCAATATCAGACACCAAGGACCCCAGACGATCAGCTGTTAGAAGAAGCTGGCGCTTGGTGAGTGCCGTGGCCTCTTCTTGGGCCATGTGACATCAATGTATATCAGTCACATGCCCTAGCTGCAGCTCAGTCCCTGTGAAGTCAATGGGGCTGAGCTGCAATACCAAGTACTGCCACTATATGATGTGAGCCGTCTATGTTTATCAGAGCTTGGATGAGCACGGCAGCTAAATGAAACAGTGGATTGGTGAGAGTGCCAGGGCTCAGACCCCTACTGATGTGATAATGATAACCTATTGTGAGGATAGGTCATCATTATGAATTCCTGGATAACCCCTTTAAGATTTATTGACAGCATATTTTGTTAAATGGCAGAAACCTACTAAAACGTTAATTCCATACTAGTACTGTATGACCTGTCCTGCAGGTTCAGTTTTGAGTGCATAATTGTATATCAATCAGATGATTCTAAACTTTGCTAAAATTTAGAACAGTATTTGTATTATTACACTTTTTGACCTGCTTTGTGCTATAATAATGTTGATTAAAAACTGGAATTGGATTATTTACAGTTATTGATATGCATGGGTAAAACAATTGGTTCAGACAGATGGGAATTTCTTCAATTGGATTGAGGACCTCTAATGTTTTTCAAATTATTTTTTTTTTAAAGTTTATTATTACTCATTTTTGAATATGGTCTGAATTTGCAACAGTCTAAGCAATTTCCCATGGGGAAAATCTCATATGACTTTCTTTCTGACACCAAACAGTTAAAACCCAGGGCTAGCTGACTATTCACTGGAGTAGTCTGAGAATTACTGTTTGCAGAAAGTCTAGGCTTTTACATAGCTGAAAGTCAGTGGAATGGAAAGAACTCCAAGAACAGACTCATCATCTCTACAAAGCTGAAATTTATGTTCCATATCAATAGCCCCAGGGATATAAAACTGGTTAATCCTTTAACTGCCAGAGGGTTTGCCAGCGCCCTCAAATTGCTTTATGTACCTGACCCATTTGGCTGCTGGGAAGGTTAATATATGTGGAAAGACTATTTAAACTTTTGAAAGACTTTAGAGAGAAGATGTTGGCAAAGACACAAGTCACTTCTCAGACTCGTAAAAGCAAGAAAGTATTTTCATGAAAGTTACACAGTCTTTATTAACTGTCTGTCCCCAATGCGGCCATGCAAGTTATAAATAATGAAGATAATGCAAAATGTATGTGAAAACTATCATTTTAAAGCAGAGGCAGAATTGCTCCTTGACAAGGACAGTTTACAACTTTGGATGCAACATACACAGATAGGGCAGCAAACACTGACAGATCAAAAATTAGCACACTGCTTCACAAAATCATGCAGAAATATATATTTATTGACAAACATATAAAACCAACATAAACAAAATAAGAAAGGTACTGAAATCCAAATCCACATGAACATGCACAGGCATGGTCATATACAGATAGACAAATCAGGTAACAAGGGGTACATATGAAAAAAAATCAAACCACAATGTGTTGTACCCCAACAAGTCATGCCATGTAACAAAATCTACAGACCTGGACAGTAGGCACCTCCAGAAAGCTCCCCGACACGTGTGTCGCATCAGCTTCCCAAGGGGAGACAAAGATACACAGATAGGGAAAAAGACTCCATACACATTCAGAAGTTCTCAGCAGACTCCCTACCGACTTACCTTTAGGGCTCATCAATTTATACGGACCGTATGCGGAACCATTTATTTCAATGTGTCCGCAAAACAAACGGAGGTTAATCTGTGTGCATTCCATTTCCGTATGTCTGTTCCGCAAAATAATACAACATGCCCTATTATTGTCCACATTACAGACAAGGATAGGCCTGTTCTATTAGGGGCCAGCTGTTCCGTTCTGCAAAATATGGAACACACATGGACATCATCTGTATTTTTTGCGAACTGCAAAATACATGCAGTCGTGTGCATGAGCCCATTTGGTCTGTGCCCGATCCACATTTTTTGCGGATCGCACATGTATCCATTCATTTGCCATTCATTTCTATGGGTCAGAAAACAAAAATGGACAGCACGTATTTTGTTTACCCACAATTGGCGCACCGCACAATAGATACGGTCATGTGTATGAGGAATTAGGCCCCTCCCCCCAAAAAAAAAAAAACAGACAGCACAGGCATGTCATCCATGTGCTGTCTGCATCTGTGCAGCTGGGCCTCAAATTATAAAACCTGTCCTATTCTTGTCTGTTTTGTAATCAAGACTCCTGTAAAAATTAAAGGACTGCATCCGTATTTTGCTGACCACAGAATGGATACAGTCATGTGCTGGGGGCCTTACACATACACGTTCCGTTCAGCTGAACATACATGTGTATTCAATGGAGCTTATCTCCTGGAACTACAGATAAATTATTTAGATCGCCCGATCCTTCTCTCCCCAGATATCATCTGTATGGGGAGAGGTGTAACCTCCCGAGGCACATTGGACTGTCAGTCGAATCTGCCATTCTCATGGAGTTCAGGAGAACCATACACTAATGTGTATGGGGGCCTTTACAACTTCATTTGGTCAGACACCTACTTTCATCAGGATTTCAACATTTTAGTTGAATGAACATTTGTAGCAAGACATTGTTGCAGATTTAGTTCTTAATGAAAAAACGTATTCATCAGACATTTTTAGGATTTAATAATTTGTACACATAAATGGAACGGCTATAGTGTAAAGCAGGCATGCTCAACCTGCGGCCCTCCAGCTGTTGTAAAACTACAACTCCCATAATTCCCAGCCTTCCTACAGCTATCAGCCTACAGAAGGGCATGGTGGGAGTTGTAGTTTTACAACAGTTGGAGGGCCGCAGGTTGAGCATCCCTGGTGTAAAGTGTTTACCCGCCAATGAGCTAGATCTATTATAAAACTGAGCACCAGGTTCTCCAGGAATCATGATACATTACGAAATAAAATACAGTGACATGTACTTCCACTAGAAGGGTGGCCAAAGTGGTTTTACTACGGGGCAGTTCTTCTTCAACATGCTATTGTGCATACAAGAATGTGCTGCCAACAAACAATGAAACTGTATGGGGAAGAACAATTGTAGCAGCAATTGTTCATTCACATGAAGCAGCGATCATTGCTGCATGTAAATGCAGATACAGCCATAGAGTAGGAATTGATCAGAAATAAGGAACCCTCATTCACTCGTTACTATGATAGACCTTTCCCATGCAGATTTATAGTTTGTTGGCAGCACACTCCTGTTTACACAGGATAATATGTTGCCGACAAACGATGATTTTATGTGCCTCGTTAACAATCGGATCAGCTGACAAATGAGCTTTTGCTCATTTGTTGGTTGGTCGCTACCACATTAACACCGGCCAATTCTTGCAAAAAAAAGTGCAAACGTTTATTCCGATAATTGGTCTAATAATCTGCCCATGTAAATGGACCCTAACATTAGCAGTATTAGCTTAATGTGATCACTTAGGCTACTTTCACACTTGCGGTAAACTGTTCCGGCAGGGGAACAGCCTGCCGGATCAGTACTACCATTTGTGCATGTGTGCTGCCGGAAGTCCGCCCGGCCTCATTGACTATAATGGGGACCGGACGGAAATCCGGCCGCAGCACGGCAAGCATGTCGAGAGGCAGCCGGACAAAAACCGCTGCATGCTGCCGGAAAAGTTTACCGTAAGTGTGAAAGTAACAGCTTTTTAGGAAATGTATATTTACTGAAAAGGAAATATGAAGTATCTTCAAGACTTGTCCCATCCCTGTTGTCTTCAGCATCTCCTAGTCTCCAGAGATCTTCATTGTGCCCACTTTTTCCTTTTGCATATTTCTGTGTCCTGTTTCCCATTGTTTTCTCCTATGCTTATATCCATTGTACTGTCTGTGTTTTCCATCCCACTGCCTTGTGTCTTTTTAAGTACTTGCACTACAGGTTTAGTAGCCATACAAGATTTTCAAGTTTTTAACTTGGAAAGTTTCCTATAACTTCAAAACAAGTCATTATTCCAAGAAGGTAAAAAAATAATATTTTTTTTCTTAGGTTGCTTACAGACATCCTGGCACCACAGCACTCAACCTTGGGTCAGTTACTAATCCCAGTACTGATGACGTAACTGTCAGAATCTGTATTATACAAGGTGTAATACTGTAGTTTGTTGCACCCATGCTCACATTATATTTACTTTGTGAATGGCTTTCGCTGGTTTATACACAAGATAATTTGTTTTGATCCAAAGAACCTAGGCGCTGATTTATCAATACCTTACATGGCTTGAGGAGGCATTTAATTTATGATGAGTCGCACGCCTCATCATAAATTAAATGCCTCCTTCGGTAGTCCATACGCCAGACTCTACTTCAGCTCATATCTGGTGTAGATTTTAGTCATTTACACTAGTTTGTGACGTAAATAATGATAAATGTGTCCCACCCAACACGGCCTTTACCATACCTCCTTATTTAGTCGCAACCTGTTTTTGTGACTTTTTAAGGCACAGGCATAGGTTGATGATGAATCTCTCCCAAAGTTTTTTTTACTTTTTTAATAAAGGGGCTTACAGATCTTTTTCTTTTAATCAAATCAGTTGAATGATGGGAAATATTGTTCTGTTGCATTGCACCACATGTATTTTTCGTGGTTGATAGCAAGGTAAGTGTTAGGACAGTAATATATCACTGATGGAGGAGAAGAATATAAGAACTAGGAACATACAATGCTTTGCACAAGAAAATGTTAGCAGTAAAGTTGTATTGTGCCCAGACTCATTCGCAAGACCTATTGTTTCATCATTCTAATGGTTCAAAGGTCAAAAGTGCACGCACAGTAAAAGATCAATGATTAATGTTAAAAAGTAAGGGACCTTTTCCCAAGGATCGGGCATATATGTTCATACAAATGCTCATTTCTGAGAACTGCCCTATGTAAAGGTGCCACCGATCACACGAAAAATGAGAAAACCATTGTTCGTTGGGTGACTGCATCTTTCACGCAGGACCTAAAATCATTATTTGTTGGCAGCACACTGTCCTGTGTATACAGCAATAAATCTGTATTGGGGATGAACAATCACGGGAGCAACCACTGATCCCCATACAGCTGCACAGGAGGGCAATGATCAGGAATGAACAATTTGTTCCCAATCATTGCTCTGAGTATCATCTAGTGTAAAAGGTCAGTGCTGTCCGTTTACTTTCATTCTTCAAGCCTCCTTACCTGAAAAAGCCTTTGAAACATACAGTGGGGATCCGTATCGGACTGGGGTTCCTTGGGCCTACCAGAGGAAATTATTTTGAGGGCTCAATCCCCATACTATCAATAAAGTCTAATACATTTTATTTCAAAGAAATAAACCTTAGTGGCAAGTTATTGGCTTCAAAATTTCTTTCTCCCTGGACCTTTGGAGCCCACTATGATGTCAGAGACTGGGCCCACCAGAGGTTACTCTGGTACTCTGATGTGCCAGTCCGACACTGGAGGAGATGATTACTGCATCTGAAAGTGACTAAACGAGTGAGTAGTAATGGGGAATGAATGGTGCATTTCCAATCATTACTCATTAGCCTGTGTAAATGGGCCCTAACACCAGTGGTGTATCTTGGTTTTGTGCTGCCCTAGGCGAGACTAAACTCGGGCACCCCCTTCCTGTCAAGGCCAAGCCCCTTCCTCTCTAAACCCCACCCCTTCCTATGTGCCATCCACAGATCCCCCTCCCCTAAACAGTGCCATCCACAGATCCCCCTCCCCTAAACAGTGCTATCCACAGATCTCCCCTAAACAGTGCCATCCACAGATCCCCCTCCCATAAACAGTGCCATCCACAGATCCCCCTCCCCGACGCTCACAGGAGTACATTTATAAACTGTAATCAGTAACTTTAACTTTAATCATCGCTGATCTCTTTACTTGGATACCTTACTCTTAGCTCCGGTAACAGCAGGCAGTGCGGGCGGCGCTCTCTCACTGATGTCACGCGCCTGCGCCGCCTAGTGGGATGAGCAGGCACGTGACGTCAGTGAGTGAGCGCCGCCCGCACTGCCTGCTGTTATCGGTGCTAAGAGTAAGGTATCCAAGTAAAGAGATCAGCGATGATTAAAGTTAAAGTTACTGATTACAGTTTATAAATGTACTCCTGTGAGCGGCGTGGCCCTGTATATTCTAACCCCCAGGCAAGTGTCCCTGTCACCATGGGACCGCGTGGGGGTTAGAATATACCATCAGATCTGAGTATACCAGCGTATAAGATGGGTGGGACAAGGGGCAAACAAGGCATTTTGCCGCCCCATTGGCAAGTGCCGCCCTAGGCAAATGCTTTGTTTGCCTCGTGATAGATACACCACTACCTAACACAGGATAGAAACAGAAGAAAATGGGGTAACATAGGGATGGGTCGGATAGCCTAGTGGCTTACAAATCACTTCTGGTATATTGATATAATTTGTCATTAGGTGGGTTGCTTAAAAATACAGTTTATATGGACCAGATGGTGAATGGATGAAACTCTCTAAGCATTTCTTGACCCTACTGTCTATAAATCATTCTCTTTAATCCCTATATTTCATTCACACTAATTTTAAATAAAATATTATAGTTTATTTTAAAAAACTGTCTCTTCAAGAATGCCCACTGATTTTTAATGAGGCTGCAATAGTGTAAGAGAGGGTATATACTCCATATAATGAGCCTATATGTTTAGGAGTGTCTTAGGTCCCAGTTGACAGCAATAAACTGCAGTGGAATTGCTGTCACATAATTCTCTCGAGGCATCTCTGTTTTGGGAAATATATTCCCCTATAAAATAATTCTGGAGAGTCTTTGCTTAGAACTCTATGCTGTACCTTCCTCTGTTATTCCTCCTAGTAAATTTAACCTGACAACCGGGGGTTACTATTCTCCTTGTCAAAGTACACAGCATTCATTGATTGGACAGTGTCAATTCATTGATTGGACAGAGTAGAGTTCTAAGAAAAAAATCAACATTTTAGGAGAGGTGAAAGATCCTCTTTAAAAAGTTCTTCTTGGGGTGCACAATTTTTGGGATGCCAAAATTGGAGATACTCTGCCAATGTAAAGTTAGTGTTTTGTATAATTAAAATATATGCGAAATCCCATTCCCTTCTATACTGCTTGGACAAATGGACAATGAACTATTATAGCGGATTTCAACCGCCTATCCCCCAAAAGTGAAAATACGGATTGACCGCACTCCTTGTTGATACTGCTTTGGGTGCTCGTCTCCAGGAGGGGTGGTAAAAAGCCCCTAACAAAACAACTGATAGATGTCAAGAAAAATAAAAAATGGAGACAGTACGTCCAAAAGGTGGAATTTATTCCAGATGCAATGTTTCGGCTGTGTGGTAGCCTTTTTCAAGCATCCCCCAAAAGTAACATCTGCCACAAATGATTAAATCTAAAGTAGAATTGATTGCCAGAGTTTGGTCACTTGGTTTTAGTTTGTTACAAAGATGTTTTTTTTTTTTTTTTTTTGTGATTGTAATAGCAAACGTGACAATAGGAAGTGCTGCCATATTGGCTGCTACCTTTAATTCATGACCAACTATCATTTTGCCAGCATGCACAAGCAATGATGAAGCGACAATTTACTGAAAGACTACCTCCTAAGCATCCAGCAACTGACAGGACACTCCGAGATTTCGGCAGCTGTCCCACAGTTATGGGAGGAACGTGACATGTCAACTATATACTGAGAAAGCAAATACAGTTATATCCAAAGGTGAAGCAGTAAATCATCAGCTCCATCTTCCACCATTTCTCAGCCTGTGCTCTCCACAGCAGGTAGTGACGTCATAGCGCCTGCTGAGCGGGAGAGAGCACGAGCTGGAGGATGATGTGCTCCATGTATCAGTGGAATGTGACTAGGTGAGTATTACTTTTTAAAATTTTATTAAAACATCAGAGGCTTCACTATTGCGAGTGGGTAGTAAAAGGGCAGATTGTTGTAAGAGAGGCACTAAGGGGGCACTATGAGAGCATAAGAACTGTGTGGGGTCACTAAGCATTCTACTACGTGGTATAACTCTGTGTGGCGGCACAAAGAAGACTGGGCAGCATTGGCGTGTATAGATAGGCATTGGGCTGAGTTAGAGACGTGGCTTAGTGTGAAAAAGTCATACCGTTGATGTTGTCCCTCCTTGGGCTTCTCAAAAGTTGGGAGGTATACTGAAAGTAATTCAAAATAGTATGACTGCACTTATATTTGTGACTTTCACAAAAAGTGCTGTTTCAATGAAACTGATTTTATTTTAATTTTTTATATTGTTAATATTAAATGCTGCTTATTAAAAAATAAAACGGTCACAGGATAAAAATTTAAACGTCGGCCAGTACAGGCCCCAAAAATTAGCCAATAGGCATTCACCTGACAGCACACAACTTTGTAGGATTCTGTGGCTGGAGGGACATTAGGCGGTCACAGGATAAAAATGTAACCGTCGGCCAGTACAGGCCACAAAAATTAGGCATTCAACGGACATAAAAGGCCTTTTATGCCGTTGTATTTACCTAAGACAGGGACCATGATTTGTTCTGGGTGGTGGCGGATATTTGTGGGCTGTCATGAGGAAATTCAATCAAACGTGGTCGACTCATCATATGTGTTGAATTCCTCTGAGATCCATGCCTTATTCATTTTTAGAAATGTGAGGTAGTCCACACAGTCATAAGCTAGGCGAGTACGCTTATCGGTCACGATCCCCCCTGCTGTGCTGAATGTCCTTTCGGACCAGTAGAAATTATTATTGGTTCCAACAGCGTTTGTAACTATTTGTAGCTGCGGTAACACAGAAAAACTGCAAACAAATGCTGCACTACATAAATGCACTATATAGAAAGTATATTATTGGTATATAACACACCTGCTTCAATCAGTTTTTTTGGGGGGCAACTGGAAAGGACGTTATAGGAGCAGGAGAACGGAAAGGACGGATTGGGCACATAACTGAGACGAGCAGAGCCTACGGACCCCATAGACTATAATGGGGTCCGTTAGGTTTACGCTCAGAAAATGATTTTGGAGCGGAGACAAAAGTCCTGCAGTATCGCAGTAGAACAGCACACAACTGCTGCACAATACAATTGCACTATAATATACTTTCTATGTTAGAAAGTATATTATAGATATATTACACCCCCCAGTATGTCACACCTATTGATAGCTCATCTATACCAGTCGTTAAAAGGACTTTTGGCCCTATTAGCTAGTGTTTTGTGTCCCTAACAGCCTGTCCCTGCTCCACACAGCAACCTCTCCCTACACTGGCAAAAGACTAAATGTAAAATGGCGGCCAGATCAGGTCTATTTATAAGGTAGGGGGTATGTCCATGTGCTGAAACGTCTCAATTGGATGTCCTGTACCACCTGATGGATGTGTCATGGGTCAAAGTTCTTCACAATGTGAATGAATATGGTGGGCGCGAATATCGCCATATGTTCGCATGTTTGGCGAATCGCGGACACGCAAAGTTCGCAGTGAAACGACTGCCGGGCGAACCACAAGGCCATCTCTACTTACTAGTAAATAACCATTTCACATTTTGACTAGTAGTCATTTTTATATATTGTCTATGGCCAATTTATGGCTAATACACAGTCAGATCACATTATCATTACCACTTCCTACTTTCTATGTCAGCAGCGCATAGTTCATGAAGGAAGTCACGTGTTGTGAGCTGGCTTGGTGGATATATAAGGTGTGAGATAGGCTGTCTGCACAATTTCTCTTGTTGCTGTCATGGATAAAAGAGGTGGTTTATCAGAGTTACAAAAGGTAATTATTGGTTTTGGGACAAGGGTGGCAGTATTTCTAAAACTGTACGGTTTGTGAACTGTCCATGCGCTGCTGTGGTGAAGGTGTGTTTTGAGTGGACAAATGGCACCATTGCGAATGAGCGATGTGGAAACTGTGGAGCACCACATGCCATTGATGTGAGAGGCGGCTATGAAGGTGTGCAAGGGTAGACCAACACACTACAATAGAGCAACCCACCACCAACATGAACCAGGGGGCTACCAGACATGTGTCTAAAAAAACAGTTCACCAAATCTTACTGCGTATGGGGCTCCGAAGTAGACCGATGGTCACTGCACCTCTGCTAATGAAGTTGCATCAGTAAAAAAGGCTTCAATTTTCACTGTAGTATGTGAATTGGACCTTATTTGGTTGGTAAAGGGTTGCCTTATTCGATGAGTCACATTTTCTGCTTCATCGAATGGATGGATCTGGGCGCATCAGGCGAAAAATGTGAAATGTCAAACAGCTAGACACTGGTTAGAAGAACATGACTAAGACTTCCAAGTGCTACTCTGGTCCCCTAATCCCCAATTGAGCATCTGTGGGACCACCTTGATCGTTGTGTTCGCTCTATGGATCCTCCTCCCCCCCGCTCCCTCCAGCAGCTGTGGGATGCACTGCCGTCAGCATGGCTCCTGATACCTGTGACAACCTACCAGGACCTTGTTGAGTCCCTCCCAGTCCGTCTAGCTGCTGTCTGTGCTGCACATGGTAGTTACTCTGGATATTAGTTGGTGGTCATAATAATGTGATGCGAATGTATATTTTTAAAAGAAAGAAAGAAATAAGAATGTTTTTGGATGGTGGAATGTAAAAACACTGGCATAACACGTAATATGTGGGATGATCCATAGACAAAGGAGCCCTTTGTTGCATTACTTTCCATTACAAAACAACTTTCTGTAAGCACAGAAAGTTGAGAAAGTTTGCAAGCACATACAGTACTTTCTATAGCCAGAGGCAGTCACTCATTTGTCATTTCTGGAAAGTATTAGATGACACTGAAAAAATGCATTCCAGAACTCTAAGGCCTCTTTTACACGAGCGTGTCCGGATAAGGTCCGGATGCGTTGCGCGAGTAGGTACGCAATTGCAGTCAGTTTTGACTGCAATTGCGTTCCGTGGTTCAGTTTTTATCGCGCTGGTGACGTCATCAAAAGGTCCTATTCCTCACAGAACAAGACAGAAGAGATGCCGGCTGCGCAAACAAGTGGATTAAGGTGAGTTACATTTAAAAAATATATATTTTTAACCCCTCAAGCCCTATTGTACTATGCATTCTGTATTCAGAATGCTATTATTTTCCCTTGAAATGAAATGAATGGGTCCGGATTCAGTGCGGGTGCAATGCGTTCAACTCACACATTGCACACGCGCGGAAAACTCGCAGCGTTTTGGTGTCTGTCTGATGAAACTGAGCCAAGCGGATCCGTCCTGACACACAATGTAAGTCAATGGGGACGGATCCGTTTTCACTGACACAATCTGGCACTATAGAAAACGGATCCGTCCTCTATTGACTTTCAAAGGTGTTTAAGATGGATCCGTCTTGGCTATGTTAAAGCTAATACAAACGGATCCATTCTGAACGGATGCAGACGGTTGTATTATCTGAACGGATCCGTCCATGATAGATCCACACAAAACGCGAGTGTAGCCTTAATCGGATGATGATCCATTATAACAATCCGTGATCAGGCTGCCCACAAACACTTGGGATTGTTAGTGTATGAAATGTATGAAATGTATAGATAACATTGGTGTGCCTATTGTTTCTACTATCCATACTATATGACCAATCCAATCTAGTCATGCAGATAAATCCATGGAGCCTCAGGTGATTATATGCAGATGTTGTAATATGACTTGTAGGTTTCATTCTTGGTCAGGATGATAACTTGATGTTGACCCAGGCTGCTGATATTACTAGAAGCAGTACATTGTTTTCCACACTGTGTAGGTTCAGCTTTTTCAGTCAGTAATAGATGAGCTAAATACAGGTGAAACTCGAAAAATTAGAATATCGTGCAAAAGTCATTTATTTCAGTAATGCAACTTAACCGCTACAGGACCGCTACAGGACCGCCGCACGCAGGATCACGTCCTGGCAGCGGCCCTGTAATTCCTCCTGGACGCGCCGGCGCATCCTCTCGCGAGACGTGGGATTTCGGTCAAAGCCCGCGCATGTGCATCGCGGGCCGGCAAAAGTTAGAGTTGTATTTCGTCACCAGCCTGCCAGCCATCGATCGTGGCTGGCAGGCTGGCGATTTTAAAAAAATCAAATCAGAAGCCAGTTAACACTTTATATTTGTAAATATAAGGTGTTAAATGGCTTCCTTGCTCCTCTGCTGGTCCTTTTGGTCGGTTGGTCTCAGCAGCGGAGCAGGCATCACATTGAGTAGCCACCAAACACTACACTTAGCCCCAGATCACCCCCCAGCACCCCAATTAACCCCTTGATCACCCCTTGATCGCCCCTGTCAATCACCTAGTGAAAGGGAAAAAAGTGATCAGTGTAAACTGTCACTTTTTTTTTTCACTGGTATTGACTGATAGTTTTAGGATAGTTTAGGCCCCTTGGTTAGGTAGTTTAGCGATCGTTTAGCGCCCAGCCCACCGCACCGCAGTCACTGATTAGCGTATCGCTAATCAGCATTTGTACTTTTATAGTATCTGTAAGTGATCAGAACTGATCACAGTCAGATCTATAATAGTATTAGTGTCACCTTAGCTCACCCTCCACCCAAAACGCAGTGTTTGCCCGATCACGCCTGATCGGTTGCCCACACTTGCGTTCACCCACGCCCGCCCCACCGCAAAGACAAAAAATATATTTTTTTTTGATCACTGCACAATCACTTTACAAGCGCTGCGGCAATAAAAAAATCAGTTTTGATATTTTTTATCAACCGCAGCGGCCTCCGGTACTTCGTTAGCCTCCCATTTGTAAGACAGGCTTGCTTTTTTTCTTGGGTAGTCTCAGGGAATACCCCCTGTGAACACCGCCCAGTCTGGAGTTCGGGTTGAGACAGCTCAGATCGGTTCGGCCCTGGGATTTTTTGAGCTGTTCTTGACTGCGGAGCTCTTGGACTTAGTTGTGGCTGAAACAAATCGGTATGCCACTCAATTTATATCCGCCAACCCGGGAAGCTATTATGCCCAGTCTTTCCGGTGGAAACCCGTCCAATTCATCACATGCCCATGTTCTCTGCTGCCATGTCCAGGACACGATTTGAGGCCATCCTGCGTTTCCTGCACTTTAGTGATAACAGCACCTCCCGTCCCAGAAACCACCCAACTTTTGACCGGCTCCACAAAATTCGGCACCTCATAGACCACTTCAACCAGAAATTTGCAGATTTGTATACCCCTGAGCAAAACATCTGCGTAGACGAGTCCCTTATACATTTTACCGGGCGCCTTGGCTTCAAACAATACATCCCAAGCAAGCACGCCCGGTATGGGGTCAAATTGTATAAGCTCTGTGAAAGGGCCACAGGCTATACCCACAAATTTCGGATCTATGAGGGTAAAGATCAGACCCTGGAGCCGGTCGGTTGCCCTGACTACCTGGGGAGCAGTGGGAAGACAGTCTGGGACTTGGTGTCACCCTTATTTGGCAAGGGGTACCATCTTTATGTGGACAATTTATACACAAGTGTGCCCCTCTTCAGGCATTTGTTCCTAGAACAGATTGGCTGCTGTGGCACCGCGCGACCTAGTCGCCGGGGCTTCCCCCAACGGCTCGTTACCACCCGTCTTGCAAGGGGGGAGAGGACTGCCTTGTGTAACCAAGAACTGCTCACGGTGAAATGGAGAGACAAGCGTGACGTTTACATGCTCTCCTCCATTCACGCAGACACGACAATCCAAATTGAACGAGCAACCAGTGTCATTGAAAAGCCCCTCTGTGTCCACGACTATAATTCGCTCATGGGAGGGGTGGACTTCAATGACCAGATGTTGGCTCCTTATCTCCTTTCCCGCAGGACCAGACGCTGGTATAAGAAGGTGTCTGTATATTTAATTCAATTGGCTGCATATAATAGTTTTGTTCTCTACAGTAAGGCTGGGAGAACAGGATCCTTCCTCAAATTTCAGGAAGAGATCATCGGGAACCTCCTGTATCCAGGAGGTTCCGTGGCCCCATCCACCAGTGTAGTGAGCCGTCTACACGAGCAACATTTCCCCAGTGTCGTTGCTGGCACCTCAAACCGACCGCCACCCCGAAAAAAATGTTGTGTCTGTAGCAGGAGTGGAATAAGGCGTGACACCCGCTATTTCTGTCCTGACTGCCCTGACCACCCTGCCCTATGCTTAGGGGAGTGTTTCCGGAAGTACCACACACAGGTACACTTAGCATAGGGATTGCATCTCACAGGACAGGCACAAAGGGCTATTAGGGCCCATTCACACACAGCTGCTGCAAACCTCTCCTTTCACCTGGGACAAAGTGCATAATGTACTTCGCCACATCTTTGGGCGATTTGCGCTTTGCACATTGTCCCATGGGGAAGGAGAGGTTTGTCCTATAAAGGTAAAAAATAAATAAAAAATCACCAGTTCAGTTCAAAAAGTTAAATAAAGTTTATATGTTCTGTTCAAATGTTATTTTAAAGTTAATAAAATTTATTGCGTTGCGGCCTGTTTTTTTTTTTTTTTTTTACCTTCCAGGTGGACCAACTGATCGACTAGCTGCAACACTGATGTGCATTCTGATAGAAGCATTGCGCTGCTGTCAGATTACACAAAAGTCGGTGTATGCGACGCTGCAAGACGAGATTTCTCCTCTGCGGTAAAAGATACGTTTGCCGAGGCATATGAGCTGAGGAGGCGGCGGTGTTCATATGCTTTGGCAAACACTTTGTATATATAAAAAAATAAAAATAAATCCCGGCAATGATTTATTCATCCACATCGATTGATGTGAATGGAGAAATCGGGTTTGCCAGGGCATACGAGCTAAGTGGGTTTGGATGTTGGACGGAGCTCCTACGTCCTGGCAGACGCCTTTCCCCTCCTTTTTGTTTTTGGGCAGAGATTTTTTCATCCACATTGATTCATGTGAATGAAGAAATCTGTGCCATTCATTTTTTATTTCAGCCCAGAGGCTGAACGGAACAAAAAAAATCTCATTACCTGTATGCTCAATATAAGGAGAATAGCAGAAACTCCTAATGCTGGCCATACATATAATTATTGCGGAGACCCTCAAATGCCAGGGCAGTACAAACACCCCACAAATGACACCATTTTGGAAAGAAGACACCCCAAGGTATTCGCTGAGGGGCATATTGAGTCCATGAAAGATTGAAATTTTTGTCCCAAGTTAGCGGAAAGTGATCAATTTCCGCTAACTTGTGCCCAAAAAAATAATTTCTATGAACTCGCCATGCCCCTCATTGAATACCTTGGGGTGTCTTCTTTCCAAAATGGGGTCACATGTGGGGTATTTATACTGCCCTGGCTTTTTAGGGGCCCTAAAGCGTGAGAAGACGTCTGGGATCCAAATGTCTAAAAATGCCCTCCTAAAAGGAATTTGGGCACCTTTGCGCATCTAAGCTGCAAAAAAGTGTCACACATGTGGTATCGCCGTACTCAGGAGAAGTTGGGGAATGTGTTTTGGGGTATCATTTTACATATACCCATGCTGGGTGAGATAAATATCTTGGTCAAATGCCAACTTTGTATAACAAAATGGGAAAAGTTGTCTTTTGCCGAGATATTTCTCTCACCCAGCATAGGTATATGTAAAATAACACCCCAAAACACATTCCCCAACTTCTCCTGAGTACGGCGATACTACATGTGTGACACTTTTTTGCAGCCTAGGTGGGCAAATGGGCCCACATTCCAAAGAGCACCTTTCGGATTTCACAGGGCATTTTTTACAGATTTTGATTTCAAACTACTTCTCACGCATCTGGGCCCCTAAAATGCCAGGGCAGTATAACTACCCCACAAGTGACCCCATTTTGGAAAGAAGACACCCCAAGGTATTCTGTGAGGGGCATGGCGAGTTCCTAGAATTTATTTATTTTTGTCACAAGTTAGCGGAAAATTATGATTTTTTTTAATTTTTTTCCTTACAAAGTCTCATATTCCACTAACTTGTGACAAAAAATTATAATTTCCATGAACTCACTATGCCCATCATAAAATACCTTGGGGTGTCTTCTTTCCAAAATGGGGTCACTTGTGGGGTAGTTATACTGCCCTGGCATTTTAGGGGCCCAGATGCGTGAGAAGTAGTTTGAAATCAAAATCAGTAAAAAATGCCCTGTGAAATCCGAAAGGTGCTCTTTAGAATGTGGGCCCATTTGCCCACCTAGGCTGCAAAAAAGTGTCACACATGTGGTATCGCCGTACTCAAGAGAAGTTGGGGAATGTGTTTTGGGGTGTCATTTTACATATACCCATGCTGGGTGAGAGTAATATCTCGGCAAAAGACAACTTTTCCCATTTTTTTATACAAAGTTGGCATTTGACCAAGATATTTATCTCACCCAGCATGGGTATATGTAAAATGCACCCCAAAACACATTCCCCAACTTCTCCTGAGCACCGCGATACCACATGTGTGACACTTTTTTGCAGCCTAGGTGGGTAAAGGGGCCCACATTCCAAAGAGCACCTTTCGGATTTCACAGGCCATTTTTTTTACAGATTTTGATTTCAAACTACTTTGCACGCATTTGGGCCCCTAAAATGCCAGGGCAGTATAACTACCCCACAAGTGACCCCATTTTGGAAAGAAGACACCCCAAGGTATTTCATGATGGGCATAGTGAGTTCATGGAAGTTTTAATTTTTTGTCACAAGTTAGTGGAATATGAGACTACCACAAGAGGACACAGTTTTAAATTAGAGGGGTAAAGGTTTAAAAGTAATATAAGGAAGTATTACTTTACTGAGAGAGTAGTGGATGCATGGAATAGCCTTCCTGCAGAAGTGGTAGCGGCAAATACAGTGAAGGAGTTTAAGCATGCATGGGATAGGCATAAGGCTATCCTTCATATAAGATAGGGCCAGGGACTATTCATAGGATTCAGATATATTGGGCAGACTAGATGGGCCAAATGGTTCTTATCTGCCGACACATTCTATGTTTCTATGTTTCTATGTAAGAAAAAAAAAAAGAAAAAAAAATTCATCATTTTCCGCTAACTTGTGACAAAAAATAAAAAGTTCTATGAACTCACTATGCCCATCAGCAAATACCTTAGGGTGTCTACTTTCCGAAATGGGGTCATTTGTGGGGTTTTTCTACTGTCTGGGCTTTGTAGAACCTCAGGAAACATGACAGGTGCTCAGAAAGTCAGAGCTGCTTCAAAAAGCGGAAATTCACATTTTTGTACCATAGTTTGTAAACGCTATAACTTTTACCCAAACATTTTTTTTTATCAAAGACATGTAGAACAATAAATTTAGCGAAAAAGTTATATATGGATGTCGTTTTTTAAAAATAAATTACAACTGAAAGTGAAAAATGTCATTTTTTTTGCAAAAATTTTGTTAAATTTCGATTAATAACAAAAAAAGTTAAAATGTCAGCAGCAATGAAATACCACCAAATGAAAGCTCTATTAGTGAGAAGAAAAAGAGGTAAAATTCCATTCGGAGTGCATCAGTTTGGCTCCGTTCCGCCTTCTTTCCGCTCTAGATGCGGACACCAAAACTCTGCTTGCAGCGTTTTGGTGTCCGCCTGGCGATGCGGAGCCAAACAGATCCGTCCTGACTTACAATGTAAGTCAATGGGGACGGATCCGTTTTCACTGACACAATATGGTGCAGTTGAAAACGTATCCGTCTCCCGTTGACTTTCAATGTAAGTCAGGATGGATCCGTTTTGACTTAGACTTTTTTTTAAAAGAATAATGCAAAGGAATCCGTTCTGAATGGATACAAGCATTTGCATTATAGGTGCGGATCCGTCTGTGCAGATACCAGACGGATCCGCACCTAACGCAGGTGTGAAAGTAGCCTTAGATAGATAGTTAGTTAGCTTATACATATAATACAGATAGTTAGTGGGAGATAGTCAGTGTAGGTTATATCCTGATATAGTGTAGCTGTCGCAGTGCAGGGTGTTAGGTAGTGTGATAGGTTCTGCTGTCCATACATACATGCAGACCTGCTAAAATTTGATGTTTCACGTATTACATATTAATAATATCATTAGTGCCGATTAGCGCAATCGCAAATATATTGGAGCACTCTAACTGCATATAAAGGCATTTTTAATGTTCTGCCATGCCAACCATTTTCTGCAGTCTCAGGAAACTTCTAGCAGCTTGGAAAATGTAGCTAAAGTGACCCACAACTGTATTTTGCACGCATTTCGCGAATATTACATTGACGATTTTTCGCAATCAAGAAAATTTGCGAATATATGACAAATATTCACCCAAATATTCGTGAAATATCACGAATAGAGCCCCTGCCGCTCATCACTAACAATAAGCAACCAACTATTGATTGACTTACTTTGAGACAGAATTTTACACCAGAATTTTGGTGCAAAGTGTGACTTATCGTAGACCAGGCCTCTTTCAGTAAGCCCCATTCTCTTTTTAAGCAAATTGGAGAAAATTGTAGAAAAACTAGGTGCGCCAAATTGTGCCTATATGCACCAATCTGCTACACGTACATTGTCGCTAACTAATTCCCCTAATCGCAATGCCCCAAAGAAGGCTAATGAAAACGCAAGCTTAAACAAATAACCCTCAAACACTGACCGGCATACTGCCCCTACCCGTCTACCCATGTCCAACAGTAATGCAAAGGACACCGGACGCCTCCATCCCTTCAACGCCTGACTCACCAGAAAACATTTTGTAATGTCCCTTAATCCCCGTAAACGAAAACCAAAGACCAAACCAGCTATTATTTTATTTATCTTGGCTAACGACCAACTCTCATCCCTACCGTGCCCAATATACAATAACATAGGGGCTTCCAACTCAACCCCCACACCTTCAACATCCACTCCTATTGTGTGACACCAACTCTTTCAATCCTCCCTAGCATACGAATCCCACGTCCTTGGGGCCAATGACTATCTGATCAACCCTGCTACCGCTCATCCAGAAGCTCCCATAGAAAGGTTGGACATGACAAGGGGTATTCCTCCGCCTCCGGCGCCAGCATCCGAAAACGCTCCCACTAGAAACGATAAAGTGCTTCAGCTATACAGTTCTGAACCCCTGGAACATGAAATGCCACCACCCAAGCGTTCAACGCAAGACACTCAAGGACCAAACTTTGCAACAACCAAACTACCTGTGGCGCTGACACCGACAATTAATCGATTGACTGCACTACACTAAGATTGTCGCAATGGAAACGCACTTTACTATTGCAAAATATCTCCCCCCACAAGAAAACCGACACTAGGATTGGAAAAAGCTCAAGCAAAGACAGATTGCAAACCCAACCCCTGAAGAACCACTCCGCTGGCCATTTTTGTAGCGTACCATTACCCCCCACAATAGACCCCAAACCCTGTTCCACCTGCTGCATCCGAGAACAATTCGAAATCAAAACAATCCATCATCTTCCCCAAAATTAGCGACCGCCCGTTGTAAGATGCCAAAAAGAAACACCAAACTGCTAGATCTGCCCGCAACTCCCTACCCAAATGAATGAAGTGATGCGGCACAGATACCTTTGAAGTCGCCATTGACAAACACAGCGAAAAAACTCTGCCCATCGGGATTATCCGAAGGGCAAAATTCAGCTTGCCTAACAGCGACTGCAAATCCCGTAATTGTATCTTACTCACATGTTGTGCCCGCTGCACCGCGAGCTTTAAATCCTACAATTTGTCTAATGGCAACCAGCACTCCATCCTTTCGGTATCAATAATGATCCCTAAAAAACAGAGTTCGGTAGCCGGGCCCACAGTTTTTTCTGGTGCCAGCGGGACTCCAAAATGCGCAAACACCGTCTCTAGCGTGTGCAGCAATAAAGAGCACACTGCCAAATCTGGTGGGCCTATGCACAAGAAGTCATCTAAATAATGGATGACCGAAGTGCATCCTGCCACATCCGTCACCGCCCATTCTAAAAAGGAACTGGAAGATTCAAAATATGCGCATGACAGTGAACACCCCATAGGGAAGCATCTATCCACAAAAAAAATTCTTCCCAAAAACAACCCAGCAGGTGCATGCAGTCCGGGTGTACCAGCAGTAACCGAAAAGCCGCCTCTATATCTGTTTTTGCCAATAATGCCCCTTTCCCAAATTTGTTAACCCACCCTACAGCTGTGTCAAATGACATATAAACCACTGAACAAAGTTTGGGATCTATCCCATCATTGACCGACGTCCCTCTAGGGCAGTGGTGGGCAACCTTTTTTTTCAACTGAGCCAAATATCGCCAAAACCACGATTGAAATTTATTTCGAGAGCCACATTTTTAAAACCTAAAATATTGCGTCAACAGTACCAGTGAGGACTATTAGGGCTCATGCACACGACCGTGTGCCCGCCGTTGCCATATTGCAGGCCGCATACGGCGGGTCCGCAATACACGGGCACTGGCCGTGTGCAGCCCGCATCAAGGACCCATTCACTTCAATGGGTCCAGGATCCGGGATATGAGTGCTACAGTGTGCTGTGTGCTTCCATGGTGCTTCTGGCTGTGCCTACGCCCCGCAAAAAAGTAGCGCATGCACTACTTTTTTGCGGTGCGGAGGCACAGCCAGAAGCACCACGGAAGCACACTGTAGCACTCATATCCCGCATCATGGACCCATTCACTTCAGCATGCGCTACTTTTTATGCGGTGCGGGCAGTCGGATACGGATCGCGAACCCCATTTAAGTGAATGGGTCCGCGATCCTCATGCAGCTGCCCCATGGTCTGTGTCCGTGCATTGCGGACCGCTATTTGCGGTCCCCAGCACAGGCACGGCGCCCTTACATTCGTGGGCATGAGCCCAGAGTGTGTTTTTACATACTTTTATATGTACTTTCTTTTATTTGGATCTTGATTATTATTTCATTTTATCTTGATCATTTTTTACTTTTATTAAACTTGCCTGCAGATGTGGATGTAATGTGGATGACGCACTTATGGGGGATATCTGTGGATGACGCACTTATGGGGGATATCTGTGGATGACGCACTTATGGGGGATATCTGTGGATGACGCACTTATGGGGGATATCTGTGGATGACGCACTTATGGGGGATATCTGTGGATGACGCACTTATGGGGGATATCTGTGGATGACGCACTTATGGGGGATATCTGTGGATGACGCACTTATGGGGGATATCTGTGGATGACGCACTTATGGGGGATATCTGTGGATGACGCACTTATGGGGGATATCTGTGGATGACGCACTTATGGGGATATCTGTGGATGACGCACTTATGGGGGATATCTGTGGATGACGCACTTATGGGGGATATCTGTGGATGACGCACTTATGGGGGATATCTGTGGATGACGCACTTATGGGGGATATCTGTGGAGGGCACCTATGGGGGATATCTGTGGATGACACATATACAGGTCCTTCTCAAAAAATTAGCATATTGTGATAAAGTTCATTATTTTCTGTAATGTACTGATAAACATTAGACTTTCATATATTTTAGATTCATTACACACCAACTGAAGTAGTTCAAGCCTTTTATTGTTTTAATATTGATGATTTTGGCATACAGCTCATGAAAACCCAAAATTCCTCTCTCAAAAAATTAGCATATCATGAAAAGGTTCTCTAAACGAGCTATTAACCTAATCATCTGAATCAACTAATTAACTCTAAACACCTGCAAAAGATTCCTGAGGCTTTTAAAAACTCCCAGCCTGGTTCATTACTCAAAACCGCAATCATGGGTAAGACTGCCGACCTGACTGCTGTCCAGAAGGCCATAATTGACACCCTCAAGCAAGAGGGTAAGACACAGAAAGAAATTTCTGAAGGAATAGGCTGTTCCCAGAGTGCTGTATCAAGGTACCTCAGTGGGAAGTCTGTGGGAAGGAAAAAGTGTGGCAGAAAACGCTGCACAACGAGAAGAGGTGACCGGACCCTGAGGAAGATTGTGAAGAAGGACCGATTCCAGACCTTGGGGGACCTGCGGAAGCAGTGGACTGAGTCTGGAGTAGAAACATCCACATGCGTGTGCAGGAAATGGGCTACAGGTGCCGCATTCCCCAGGTCAAGCCACTTTTGAACCAGAAACAGCGGCAGAAGCGCCTGACCTGGGCTACAGAGAAGCAGCACTGGACTGTTGCTCAGTGGTCCAAAGTACTTTTTTCAGATGAAAGCAAATTTTGAATGTCATTCGGAAATCAAGGTGCCAGAGTCTGGAGGAAGACTGGGGAGAGGGAAATGTCAAAATGCCTGAAGTCCAGTGTCAAGTACCCACAGACAGTGATGGTCTGGGGTGCCATGTCAGCTGCTGGTGTTGGTCCACTGTGTTTTATCAAGGGCAGGGTCAATGCAGCTAGCTATCAGGAGATTTTGGAGCACTTCATGCTTCCATCTGCTGAAAAGCTTTATGGAGATGAAGATTTCATTTTTCAGCACGACCTGGCACCTGCTCACAGTGCCAAAACCACTGGTAAATGGTTTACTGACCATGGTATCACTGTGCTCTATTGGCCTGCCAACTCTCCTGACCTGAACCCCATAGAGAATCTGTGGGATATTGGGAAGAGAAAGTTGAGAGACGCAAGACCCAACACTCTGGATGAGCTTAAGGCCGCTATCGAAGCATCCTGGGCCTCCATAACACCTCAGCAGTGCCACAGGCTGATTGCCTCCATGCCACGCCGCATTGAAGCAGTCATTTCTGCAAAAGGATTCCCGACCAAGTATTGAGTGCATAACTGAACATAATTATTTGAAGGTTGACTTTTTTTGTATTAAAAACACTTTTCTTTTATTGGTCAGATGAAATATGCTAATTTTTTTAGATAGGAAATTTGGTTTTTCATGAGCTGTATGCCAAAATCATCAATATTAAAACAATAAAAGGCTTGAACTACTTCAGTTGGTGTGTAATGAATCTAAAATATATGAAAGTCTAATGTTTATCAGTACATTACAGAAAATAATGAACTTTATCACAATATGCTAATTATTTGAGAAGGACCTGTATAGCATAAGATGCTATATAAGTGCCCTCCACAGATATCCCCCATAAGTGCCCTCCACAGATATCCCCCATAAGTGCCCTCCACAGATATCCCCCATAAGTGCCCTCCACAGATATCCCCCATAAGTGTCCTCCACAGATATCCCCCATAAGTGCCCTCCACAGATATCCCCCATAAGTGCCCTCCACAGATATCCCCCATAAGTGCCCTCCACAGATATCCCCCATAAGTGCCCTCCACAGATATCCCCCATAAGTGTCCTCCACAGATATCCCCCATAAGTGCCCTCCACAGATATCCACCATAAGTGCCCTCAACAGATATCCCCCATAAGTGCCCTCCAGTAAGTAAAGTAATGTATTAGTGGGGGGAAGGGAGGAGGCAGGGACACTTGCGGTGGGGCCGGTGCACACACCGGGGGCAGCTCCTACCTTTCTGCTGCAGGACATTTCGCTCCTCCTGGACCTGAGCGGCGGCCTCTTCACCACTCCTCACATGGCCAGTGTTCTGCTGAAAGTCCGCCGCTGCCCGCCCTTCTGCTGCTGTGCGCAGTGTGACATCTCACCCTCCGTCATGCGCCTCCTGCCCCGCCTGCCTGCTTCATTCATAAAGTGGAAGGAGCAGACAGACGGGGCAGGAGGCACATGACGGACATTTTGAAAGCTTGACATTTTGCAAGAAAGGCTGCCCACCCGCCAGCCCGAACCAAAGAGCCGCATCTAAGGATCAAAAGAGCCGCATGTGGCTCGCGAGCCGCGGGTTGCCGACCACTGCCATAGAGAATGAATGGGTCCGCACCCTTTCCGCAAAATTGCGGAAAGGATGCGGACCCATTTTGCGGACGTGTGAATGGAGCCTTAGCCTCACAAAGTGACTTCAGACATGAACTGGTCCTTAAAAAGTGGGTTTTAGAAATTTTCTTAAAAATTTAAAGATTTGCTTCTAAACTTCTAAGCCTTGTAACGTCCCCAACAAATAAAATGGTATTCACAAAATGATCCAAACATGAAGTAGACATATGGGGAATGTAAAGTAATAACTATTTTTGGATGTATTACTGTCTATTATAAAAGTAGAGAAATAGAAATTTTATTTATAAATAAAAATGAAATTTTTTTACTCAATTTTACTATTGTCATGAAGTACAATATGTGACGAGAAAACAATCTCAGAATGGCCTGGAAAAGTAAAAGCGTTTTAAAGTTATTACCACATAAAGTGACACTGGTCAGATGTGCGTAAAAAGGCCCGGTCCTTAAGTTAAAAACTAGCTTGGTCTTAAAGAGGTTAAGGATAGAAAATAGATCTGGTGACTGGGTGGTGGGACACATGGGAATACATTGCCACTTTTAATATGGTTTGTTTCTGTTGTCTGCCTCCCTTCGTATGGCTACTAGGGGAAGGGGCAGCACTACTGTGCCTTGTAAAAAAAAAGCCACTTGTGTTAATACTGGGAGATGAGGGGGGCACTGCTGTGACTACTGTGGGAAGGGATGGCATTGCTGTGACTGTGAAGTAAAAGGAAAAAATTTGTGCTGTTACTAGTGAAGAAAGGGTAATGCACAACTGTGACTACTAGGGGAAAACTGCATTGCTGTAATTATTGGGGTGCGAGCAAGGAGAATTCTGCTGTGATTACTGTTGGAATGGCAGTGCTGTGACTACAGGGAGGATAACCAGTTATTTCCCATTGCTTCTATAGCAGGAAGAAATATTGCAGACCTGAGGTTCCTTATACAATTTTAGCCAAGGGCAAACATTTAGGGGGTAATTTACTAACTGATAAGCGCCAGTTTTTTGGCGTATATCTGTCGCAGATTGCGAAGCAAAGTTTTTTGCGCCACAATCTATGACTTTTACCAGCTCAGGCCAGGTCTAAAAAAGGGGGCTTGGCATGGGGGGAAGGGGTCATTTATAATTTTCTATGCCTGCTTTAGACTAATTAATAACTCTTCCTTAGATAGCCACACACAAACATCATCTGTCCAGTTATATTTTTGCACAGTGGAGCTAGAAGATAATAGAACACAGTAGACAGAGGCTGCTAGCAATTACCACAATGACTGATGATTATAGGACTGATTCTCTAGAAGGGGACACAACTAATTCTTTAGTTCACTACATCACAATTGAATAAATTAAATAATAAAATACCAATTATTACAAATTTAATGATTTTCCCTCCAAGCAGCCTTGGTGTCATTGTCTGAGTGGTGCGGGGGTCGCCAGTCTCTCTTTACACTAACAATCTATCATGATAAAGTTTGCTGGTAGAAAACAGTGATATCTGGGGTCAGATGGCCTTGGTGAGCTTTGAACATCTGCAGAATGGAAGAAGCAGTGATTGAGACCTGAAGAAGACAGAATGTTTACACATTACACGGTCCTCAAATACCCTGCCACTTAACTTGCTAACTGGCTAAAGGGTGTATTACACTGGCCGATATGCATGTTATAGCAGCGGTCTTCTCCGCTAGCTTCTCCATTGCTGGGAACAGGGGCGTAACTAGACTGTTATGGGCCCCAGTGCAAAACTTGAATCGCCCCCCCCCCCCCCCCCCCCCAATTTTTACAAAGAGGCTGCAATTTTTTTTACACTAAGCCCAATGCAAGGCTACACTCACCCAGTCCTAATAAAATCTGGTCCTACCTCATCCAGGGTGTCGCTGGCGTCGGCGTGATGTCCACTGGATCCAAAACAAGGTCCCTGTGGTGATAGAGAAAAAAAGAATGATCACATAAGGAAGGGATGGTGACTGCCCCTGTGAAATCACCAGCAGGGGGCGCTGTGCTGGTCCTGTAAGACTGAGCCATGCCAATGTATAGAGGGTAATCTAGGACATTTCCCCTAAATGCTGCTACATAGTACTAATGCCCACATTGTGGCCACTCACAGTACTAATGCCCACCTTGTGGCCCCTTCACAAAAGTTATGTCCTTCTTGTGGCCCCTCACAGCAGTTATGCCCACCTTTGTTCCTGTCACAGTAGTTATGCCCACTTTTGAGTCCCCTCACAGTAGTTATGCCCAGATATGTGCCCTCCTCACAGTAGTTATATCCAGATATGTGCCCCTTCACAGTAGTTATACCAGATATGTGTCCCTTCATAGTAGCGATGCCCAGATATGTGCCCCCTCAAAGTAGTTATGCCCAGATATGTGCCCCTCACAGTAGTAATACCAGATATGTGTCCCTTCATAGTAGCGATGCCCAGATATGTGCCCCCTCACAGTAGTTGTAGCCAGATATGTGCCCCCTCACAGTAGTTATGCCCAGATATGTGTCCCCTCACAGTAGTTATGCCCAGATATGTGCCCCTCACAGTAGTTATACCAGATATGTGTCCCTTCATAGTAGCAATGCCCAAATATGTGCCCCCTCACAGTAGTTGTAGCCAGATATGTGCCCCCTCACAGTAGTTATACCAGATATGTGTCCCTTCATAGTAGCGATGCCCAGATATGTGCCCCCTCACAGTAGTTGTAGCCAGATATGTGCCCCCTCACTGAAGATATTCTGATATGTGCCCCTCACAGTAGTTATTCCAGATATGTCTCCCTTCATAGTAGCGATGCCCAGATATGTGCCCCCTCACAGTAGTTGTAGCCAGATATGTGCCCCCTCGCAGTAGTTATGCCCAGAAATGTGCCCCTCACAGTAGTTATACCAGATATGTGTGCCTTCATAGTAGCGATGCCCAGATATGTGCCCCCTCACAGTAGTTATGCCAGATTAGAGATGCCCACCATCATCAGTGCCAGAAAGGGAGTCACACACTGCACAGGGGGCACCATCATCATCATCAGTACTAGGGAGGGAACCACACACTGCACAGGGGGCATCATCATCAGTGCCTTCCTTCCCCCCTCCCCCAGTCTGCAGCTTTAGGGGGAAAAAACAAAAAAAACCACATGCTTACCTGAGTCCTTGATGACGTGCTCCCACACTCATTCCCGGTCTTTCAGCGCTCCTCCCACAGCCAGCAGCGCGATGTGTGGCCAGCAGGGGGAGCGCTGGAGCCCTGCTTCACTCTGGATACAGCCCGGTCGGCAGTGACAAGAACTGTGTGAGTGTGCGCCCCCCCCCCCCCCTTTGCCTCTGCACCAACCACCTCTTCCCCGCGCTCATATTATACAGTACTTGTTTGAAGAGCGCTCAGACGGGGCCCGACATTGTCACTGTACTTCATGCTGGGCCCCGTCAGAGCACTCCATGAGTCAGGGCTTTACTCCGTCTCTCCTGGGGGGCCCTGTGGGCCCCCCTGACTTAGGGGCCCGGTCGCAAGTGCGACCGCTGCGACCCCTATAGCTACGCCACTGGCTGGGAAGGAACGCTTTGCTCCTGACAATTGCTTACTGATCTGCTTAAAGGGGTTGTGTCACTTCAGCCAAGAGCATTTATTATGTAGAGTAAGTTAATACAAGGCACTTACTAATGTATTGTTATTGTCCATATTGCCTCCTTTGCTGGCTGGATTCATTTTTCCATCACACTATACACTGCTCGTTTCTATGGTTATGACCACCCTGCAATCCATCAGTGGTGGTCGGGCTTGCACACTATAGGAAAAAACACTGGCCTCTCTGGTGGCCAGTAACATGTGTGCGCACATAGGCTAGGGCCATTGCTTGTCCCTATACATATAAATGCAGCACTTTCTTACTGATGAGCAGCCAGTTATTGGGAAGGAACCAGGGGCAGACTGGGAGACATCCCGGTGGGCCAATGCCCAGGGGGCTGCCTGAGCCCTCCTCATGGTCGCCAGCTATGGTAATGATCTGATGCTCCCCTCCTGGCATTGGACACGTATGGGGGAAGTTTTTGTGATGCACTGTGTTGCCTCTGCTGGGGCACTGTGTTGGCCCTGCCTTCTGTCAATTTGGACCCAACTACAAAATGGGGCCACTTTTAGTGTTTTTTTAGGCCCACTTTAAGTCCCCAGTCTGCCCCTGGAACAGTTCCTTCATGATAATTGCCTGCCAAGTTGGGCCATCTAAATGCAGCATTAATTGTAATGTTCACATTTCTATAAAAATAAAAACTAATGGAAAGTGGGGCACTACATGTCCAAGCACAACCTGCCACCTGATCCCACTGACCGGATGTACTATAGCGCTTGCTGTCTATTCTCCTTGGGCATCCTATTGTTTGGTGTCCTCCTCTAGTAGGGGGTGAATAGAAGGAATCTGGGAACAGATTGGTGATCATCAGTTCTTTTTACAAAACATACTGCAAACCAAAAAATTCTAGTGAGGACATATCCTGATGTTGCTGGCTAACAGGGGTTTTGCTTTCATTTTGTAAAGTGGACCTTTAATTTCATGAATTTCTTAATCCTTTACAAATTACATAAATATATGAGATTAATGTTTAAAGCAAACAACAAAGGAATAAAAATCATCCACAGCAAAGTTTTGTCTTCATAGAAGTACAAATAGCCTTCACCCGTAGCCCCCTCAGCCCACCACAGCAGCCTTTGTGCACTGCTACAGTTACTTTCTAAGCCCTAAGTTTCTTTCCTTTAAGTTATTCCTCCCACCAGACCCACCTTGCATGAGAATTTACTGAGAGTTTCCAAACGCAGGCCGCTTCCTATTCATGAATATTAATCGGTGACCTCCCTCTGCTATTTTCCAGCAATCCGATGCAGCCTGAAGGAGCATTTGTATATGTTGTGGGAAAGCTGTGCACCAGGAACAAAATGACTCTGCACCCTGGAGGTTAGAGGTCATGGCCAGATGAGGAGTGCGCTTTGTTCTCTAAAAGCCAGACCTAAATAGGACTTTTCTTACTGCTTTGTTGGGGGAGATTTTGTCTGAAAAAAATGCAAAACAAAAGTTTCTTTCTCATTTCATTTTGTTTGTTAAAAAAAATATAGAAAAGCTACTTAAGATCTCAAACGTAAAACATTCCATGTCCATACTGCTTGAGGCCATATTGCTTGTAGATAGATAAAGTAGACAGATGATAGAAATTAGATCAATAGATAGAGTACTAGATAATAGATCATTATAATATAGATAGATATTAGGTAACTAGAGGATAGATACTGTATGAGGTAATTATAAAGATAGATGACACATACAATATTAGTGAAATAAAAGTTTATTTTTCATCTCATTTAGTTTAATTTATATAGAAAAGCCCAAACAGAAAAATAAATGAGGCCATATTTTTTGATATAGATACAGTAGATAGATGATAGAAATTAGACAGATAGATAATTAGAATATACGTATATATATCAAATAAATAGATGCAGTATTAGGTAAACATAAAGATAGAAGATAGATACAGCATTAGACAGATAGATGATAGAAATTAGATAAAGTATTAGATAGACAATAGATATAAATAATTAGAATATAGATAGATACTAGGTAGATAAATGATAGATACCATATTAGATCATTATAAAGATAGATACAGTATTGACAGATAGATTAGATAGATAATTATAATATAGATAGATATTAGATAATCAGAATGTAGGTAGATATATACAGTTGCAAGAAAATGTATGTGAACCCTTTGGAATTATATGAATTTCTGCACAAATTGGTCATAAAATGTGATCTGATCTTCATCTAAGTCACAACAATAGACAATCACAGTCTGCTTAAACTAATAACACACAAAGAATTAAATGTTACTATGTTTTTATTGAACACACCATGTAAACATTCACAGTGCAGGTGGAAAAAGTATGTGAACCCCTAGACTAATGACATCTCCAAGAGCTAATTGGAGTGAGGTGTCAGCCAACTGGAGTCCAATAAATGAGATGAGATTGTAGGTGTTGGTTACAGCGGCCCTGCCCTATAAAAAACACACACCAGTTCTGGGTTTGCTTTTGACAAGAAGCATTGCCTGATGTGAATGATGCCTCGCTGAAAAGAGCTCTCAGAAGACCTACGATTAAGAATTGTTGACTTGCATAAAGCTAGAAAGGGTTATAAAAGTATCTCCAAAAGCCTTGCTGTTCATCAGTCCACGGTAAGACAAATTGTCTATAAATGGAGAAAGTTCAGCACTGCTGCTACTCTCCCTAGGAGTGGCCATCCTATAAAGATGACTGTAAGAGCACAGCACAGACTGCTCAATGAGGTGAAGAAGAATCCTAGAGTGTTAGCTAAAGACTTACAAAAGTCTCTGGCATATGCTAACATCCCTGTTAGTGAATCTACGATATGTAAAACACTAAACAAGAATGGATTTAATGGGAGGATACCACAGAGGAAGCCACTGCTGTCCAAAAAAACATTGCTGCAGGTTTGCAGTTTACACAAGAGCACCTGGATGTTCCACAGCAGTACTGGCAAAATATTCTGTGGACAGATGAAACCAAAGTTGAGTTGTTTAGAAGAAACACACAACACTATGTGTGGAGAAAAAGAGGCACAGCACACCAACATCAAAACCTCATCCCAACTGTGAAGTATGGTGGTGGGGGCATCATGGTTTGCGGCTGCTTTGCTGCGTCAGGGCCTGGACGGATTGCTATCATCAAAAGAAAAATTATTTCCCAAGTTTATCAAGAAATTTTGCAGGAGAACTTAAGGCCATCTGTCCACCAGCTGAAGCTCAACCAAAGATGGGTGTTGCAACAGGAAAACGACCCAAAGCATAGAAGTAAATCAACAACAGAATGGCTTAAACAGAAGAAAATACGCCTTCTGGAGTGGCCCAGTGTCATGGAACCATGAACCAGACGTACAACAGAGATGAGTGGAAATAAGAAGGCTTTATTGGAAAACAAGCCGTAGCAAAAGTCCAAACGGATGGCTAAACCGAAGCAGGGTCTTGCGTAGACAGAGGTCAGGAACCAGGAGGGTGGTCAGACTAAGCCAGGATCAGGAACCAACGGGGTAGTCAGACGAAGCCAGGATCAGGAACCAACGGGGTAGTCAGACGAAGCCAGGATCAGGAACCAACGGGGTAGTCAGACAAGGCCAGGATCAGGAACCAGAAGCAGCAGCAGTCTTAGAAGCATGTGAACACAGGAGGACCAAGCAAGGAACTGAAGCCACAGACCTTCTACATATATGAGCTAGGCATCCAGCTCCTCTCAGTGGGAAGGAGAAGCCGCAGGGTGGGAGGCTACAAGAAACCCAGAAACCAAGATGGCCGCCAGCACATGTCAAACGAAGGTAAGACCATGACAGTACCTCCCCCTCAAGGGCCCCTCCTCCGCGGAGTAAGGAACGGTTTCTGAGGGAAGCGTGCGTGGAAGGCTCGGAGCAAAGCAGGAGCATGGACATCTGCGGAGGGAACCCAGGAACGCTCCTCTGGACCATAACCATGCCAATGGACCAAAAACTGCAACCGACCGCGGACCAGGCGTGAGTCCAGGATATTGCTCACCTCATATTCCTCATGATTGCCCACTTGGACCGGACGGGGCCGAGGAACCGAGGAAGTGAAACGATTACACACCAACGGCTTCAACAGGGAGACATGAAACACGTTGGAGATCCGCATGCCAGGAGGAAGCGCAAGGGCATAGGCTACCGGGTTTACCCTGCGAAGCACTCGGAAGGGACCAACAAAGCGAGGCGCCAGCTTGGGAGTGGGCACTCGAAGGTTGAGGTTGCGGGTGGACAACCATACACGGTCTCCGACCTGGTAGGAAGGAGCGGGCGCTCGTCTGCGATCAGCCTGGAGTCTCTGGCGCTGCGCAGAGACCTCAAGGGACCTCTGGATCTGTACCCAAGAAGCACGTAGGACGGAAAGGTGATCCTCCACAGCCGGAGTATCCTGGGGAGAGAATACCTCCGGTAACACGGCAGGTTGGAACCCATAATTGGCCATGAAGGGAGACGTCCCAGAGGAAGAGTTCACCGCCGTGTTCCTGGCAAACTCAGCCCAAGGCAGGAGGTCAACCCAATTGTCTTGGTGATCGGAGACATAGCAACGAAGGAATTGCTCCAAGGCCTGATTAGATCGTTCTGCGGCCCCATTGGACTGAGGGTGGTAGGCCGAGGAGAAAGAGAGATGAATCCCCAACTGGGAGCAAAAGGCGCGCCAGAACCTGGACACAAACTGACTCCCCCGATCCGACACAATCTCCTTGGGCAAACCGTGCAACCGGAAGACCTCCCTGGCGAAAATCGTGGCCAACTCTTGTGCAGAGGGTAACTTCTTGAGAGGAACACAGTGGCACATTTTGGAAAACCGGTCCACAATCATGAGAATGACCGTATGGCCTCGGGATGCAGGGAGGTCCACAATGAAATCTATCCCCAGGTGTGACCATGGGCGCTCCCCGGTGGCTATGGGTTGCAAAAGGCCCAACGGAAGGTGCCGAGGGGACTTACTCTGGGCACAAACGGAGCATGCCGCTACATATGCGGCGATGTCGGAACGTAGAGAAGGCCACCAGAACAGACGTGAAACAGCCCAGGACAGCTGGTTCTTTCCAGGATGCCCCGCGGCCTTGGAGTTATGGTAGGTTCGCAACAACCGAGTGCGCAACTCCTCAGGCACAAAACACCTGCCGTTGGGTCTCCCAGAGGGAGCACCAGATTGAGCCGCCAAAATCTGCTCCCCCAGGGGAGAGGTCAGGCTGGTGCGAATGGCGGCCAGGATCTGATTCGGAGGTATGACCGAAGTCGGAATCGACTCCTCCCCGGACAGCTCGGAGTACTGCCGTGATAAGGCATCCGCTCTGATGTTCTTGGAACCGGGTAGGTAGGAGACCACGTAATTAAAACGTGACAAGAACAGAGCCCATCTGGCCTGACGTGGTGTCAATCTCTTGGCCTCAGAAAGGTAGGTCAGATTCTTGTGGTCCGTCAGGATGAGAACCGGAACCACCGAGCCCTCGAGCAAGTGCCTCCATTCTTTAAGGGCCTGCACGATGGCCAATAACTCCCTGTCACCAATCTGATAGTTGCACTCCGCGGAAGACAGTTTCCGGGAGTAAAACCCACAGGGAAGCAGAGGACCCTCTGGTGTTCTACGCGTCCACCTCGAGGACAAAGGGCAACCCAGGGTTGGGATGCGACAGAATCGGAGCCGACACAAAGGCGGACTTTAGAGCCTCAAAAGCTCGGATGGCCTCGAGCGGCCAGACCTGGAAATTACTGCCCTTCCTGGTCAGATCCGTGAGAGGCTTGGCTAGCATGGAAAAGTCCCTGATGAACTTCCGATAATAATTGGCGAAGCCCAAAAAGCGCTGCAGGGCACGGAGACCACTGGGCTGGGGCCACTGTAAGACAGCCGAAACCTTCTCAGGATCCATGGAGAACCCCTCAGCGGAAATGATGTAACCTAAGAAGGTTACCTGGGATCGGTGAAATTCGCATTTCTCAAGCTTACCGAACAGCCTGTTCTCTCGTAACCGTTGCAACACTCGTCTGACATCCATAATGTGGGCCTCCATGGATTCAGAATATACCAAGATGTCATCCAAATAGACCACCACACACTGCTGCAACAGGTCACGGAAAACATCGTTGATGAATTCCTGGAAGACTGCGGGCGCATTGCACAACCCAAAGGGCATAACCAAGGATTCATAATGACCGGTCCTGGTGTTAAACGCGGTCTTCCACTCATCGCCCGCCTTGATCCTTACCAGGTTATATGCCGCCCTCAGGTCGAGTTTGGTAAAGACCGTGGCCCCTTTGAGGCGATCGAACAGCTCGGAAATCAAGGGTATCGGGTAAGCGTTCTTGATCATGATGCGATTGAGACCCCTGTAATCGATGCAAGGCCTCAACTCACCGCCCTTCTTTTTCACAAAGAAAAATCCAGCCCCTGCCGGGGACAAGGATTTGCGAATGTGTCCGCGTGAAAGCGCCTCCCTCACGTACTCCTCCATGGCCTCATTCTCCGCTACCGACAGTGGATAGACTTTGCCACGAGGAGGAACGGCACCGGATTGTAACTCTATGGCACAATCGTATGGGCGGTGCGGAGGTAGGGCAACCGCGCGCACCTTATCGAATACATCCCGGTACTCTTCGTATTCAGGAGGCAACAGAGAGTCCGAGGAAGTACACAGCAACTTGACAGGCCCATAGATGCAACTAACCCCACACTGCGGTGACCACGAGAGGATCTCGACCGATCTCCAATCGAAAGTCGGATTATGCTTCTGGAGCCAGGGGTACCCCAAGACCACCGAGTAGTGTGGAGACGAAATAACCTGGAGACAGACCGACTCTCTGTGAACGGCACCAATGGCTATCCCCACTGGAAGGGTCTCATGAGTCACGTGTGGCGGCAGAAGGGGTCTGCCGTCTATCGCCTCAAGAGCCAGTGGGGAACCTCGAGGCTGCAGAGGAATGGAATTGGCGGCAACGAACACTCTATCAATGAACAAACCACCAGCACCAGAGTCCACCAACGCCTGGGTTGTCACCGAGCCCCCGACCCAGGAGAGGACAACCGTGATCAGTGGTTTGTCAACACGGGAAACCGGGGACGAGGAGACTCCACCCAAGATCTGCCCCCGACAGGACCTCAGGTGCGAGCGTTCTCCCGGACGGTTCGGACATGCCAACCGAAAATGCCCACCGAGACCACAGTACATGCATCGGCCCTCGCGTCTCCGGAGTGCCCTCTCCCCCTCGGACAGGCGAGCAAACCCCCGCTGCATGGGTTCACCCCCAGACAAGTCATCCCCAGGAGGCGTGGGAGGAGAGGGAGGCACGGGTGGGACAGCAAACGTAGGCGCCAATCTGTTAGGAGACCTCCGCAGGCTCTCCTTAAAGGAAGGTCTCTCCCTGAGTCTGGTGTCAATCAAAATCAGGAAAGAAATAAGAGACTCGAGCTCCACTGGTAGGTCCTTAGCTGCAACCTCATCCTTCAAGGCATCCGAGAGACCATGAGAGAAAGCAGCGACCAGAGCCTCATTATTCCAGCCCACCTCTGCTGCCAGGGTACGAAACTCAATGGCGTATTCAGCTACGGATCGTGAACCCTGTCTGATGGACATAAGGAGCTTCGCAGCAGAGGCAGCACGAGCCGGCACATCGAATACCTTCCGAAGAGAAGCAACAAAACCGGAAAACTCGGCAACCACCGGATTGTTGTTCTCCCATAAAGGACTGGCCCAGGCCAAGGCCTTGTCCGAGAGCAGCGAGATCAAGAAGCCCACCTTTGATCTCTCAGTAGGAAAGGCATGTGGCAGCAACTCGAAATAAATGCCCACCTGGTTAAGGAAACCTCGGCACTGAGTTGGCTCTCCCCCAAAGCGCTGTGGAAGGGGGGCAGAACCGGTCATACCCCGAGACACCGCAGGCGCAGCAACAGGTGTCGGGGTAGACTCTGGCGCAACAACCGGGGCGGCAGTAGGAGCGGGCCCAGGAGCGACAACCGACCCATCGGCAACGGAAGCGAAATGAGCCGTGCGTTCAAGCAGGGTTTGCAACGCCACAGCGAACCGACCCAACAGGTGATCCTGCTGATCAAGTCTGGCAACCAGCGTAGGTAGCGAGGATGGCCCTGTACCGTCAGAATTCATGGCTTGGTCCTAATGTCATGGAACCATGAACCAGACGTACAACAGAGATGAGTGGAAATAAGAAGGCTTTATTGGAAAACAAGCCGTAGCAAAAGTCCAAACGGATGGCTAAACCGAAGCAGGGTCTTGCGTAGACAGAGGTCAGGAACCAGGAGGGTGGTCAGACTAAGCCAGGATCAGGAACCAACGGGGTAGTCAGACGAAGCCAGGATCAGGAACCAACGGGGTAGTCAGACGAAGCCAGGATCTGGAACCAACGGGGTAGTCAGACGAGGCCAGGATCAGGAACCAGAAGCAGCAGCAGTCTTAGAAGCATGTGAACACAGGAGGACCAAGCAAGGAACTGAAGCCACAGACCTTCTATATATATGAGCTAGGCATCCAGCTCCTCCCAGTGGGAAGGAGAAGCCGCAGGGTGGGAGGCTACAAGAAACCCAGAAACCAAGATGGCCGCCAGCACATGTCAAACGAAGGTAAGACCATGACACCCAGTCAGAGTCCTGACCTCAACCCGATTGAGATGCTGTGGCATGACCTCAAGAAAGCGATTCACACCAGATATCCCAAGAATATTGCTGAACTGAAACAGTTCTGTAAAGAGGAATGGTCAAGATTTACTCCTGGCCGTTGTGCACGACTGATCTGCAACTACAGGAAAGGTTTGGTTGACGTTATTGCTGCCAAAGGAGGTTCAACCAGTTAGTAAATCCAAGGGTTCACATACTTTTTCCACCTGCACTGTGAATGTTTACATGGTGTGTTCAATAAAACATGGTAACATTTAATTATTTGTGTGTTATTAGTTTAAGCAGACTGTGATTGTCTATTGTTGTGACTTAGATGAAGATCAGATCACATTTTATGACCAATTTGTGCAGAAATCCATATCATTCCAAAGGGGTCACATACTTTTTCTTGCAACTGTAGTTAAAATATAGATAGAATGAGATTAGATATAAAGATGCACAAAGTATTAGATAACTAATAGAGAGAGATTGATATTAGACAGATAATTAGAATATAGATACATATTAATCCCTCCAGCTGTTACAAAACTACAACTCCGAGTATGCCTGTACAGACTACAGCTATTAGGGCATACTGGGAGTTGTAGTTTTGTAACAGCTGGAGGGCCACAGGTTGGGCATCCCTGCATTAGACGATAGATACAGTATTAGATAAATCGATGAAGGCCCAATTTCACATGAGTGTATTCAGTGCGAGAAATATGTCTCAGAGGTATCTCACGTCCTGAATGCTGTTCTTATGACATGGACTGACCGGTATTATAATGATTTATAATGCTGTGTGTTCCTGACCGATTTCAACTCTATAATTTGTACTGACGACGTTCTGTGAGTACAAATCATTACACGTGAGGTCTGGCCGTTGGTTCATGTCATAAGAGCAGCAATCAGGACATTAAATACCCCTGAAACCTTGAGCACATTTCTCACACTGAATACACTGGCCATCAATAGATATTAGACCGATAGATAATGGAGTAGATAGAAAACCACAGTACTGTCAGAAACACTTTGAATCCTAGGCCACAGCATCTGGCCACGCATGGGGTTCTCATAGACCAGTTTACGCTGCTGGTCTATTAAATCAGGTCCTATATGTATAGAGGCCTCCAACAGCAGATATTGCATTTCAATATTTGCCTCTCCTTGATTGACAGGGCCAGGCAAGATAACTATGCAGAAGCCTGGCCATGTTAAGCAGGAAGGAGAGGGAGGGTTTGCAGAGGAAGGAGCTCAAACTGATAACAATATAGCTTGAATATGTGTTTATGAGGTCAGGAGATCAGAGCTCTACATGAGCCCTCCGATGACGGGATTCAGGGAGAACAGAGTCACAGCTTGCAAACAGACAGATTTTTTAAACCTTGTATCTCAGAAACGGCTGATCATTTTTCATAAAGAACAATTAAAAAAAATATTTTTACCCTATAATGAGTGAAATACAATCAGAAAAAGGTGTCCATAATCTTTAATGACAGCTGACCCATTGATCAGCTTATTGCCGTGGGTCCTGGAATCCCAAAGATTGGCTGATATTGTTGGAGGGGGGGGGGGAGCTAAAGCTGACGACACACTTTCCTTGTAAATGTTGTAGTGCAGAGTCTGCCAGAGTAACGTGCAGTTACACGTTGTAGAATTTTCCACAACAAAATCTGCAGGTACGGGTTTGACAAAGTTGCGTTATTTTGTTGTGGATTAATAAATAATAGAAATTAGAATACCGTAAAAGATAATTAGAAAGATAGATACAATATTAGATAATTAGAATATAGACAAATATTGAACAATTAGAATATAGATAGGATGATAGATAGATAAATAGATAGATTTTGTTTGTTGCATATTTTTCTGCAATGGAATAGGATGGTTATTTATTTCTAAATTATAGAACAAATTGAATGTGAGGACCGACCTCTAAATCTGAGGTCATACAGAGAGTTGTATAGATATACAGTATAATATTATTTAATAAATAATGTAAAATGTAAAAACACAAAAATGAACCAAATGAAATAAATACAGTTAAAATTGAAAATAAAAATATACAATCCCCCGTTAAGTATTGGTTATGGGACCAAATGCAATGTGATCACCTGCAAAGGAGAATATACAATGATGTACAAAGATAGATTAAAATCAATTAAAAATCAAATACAAACGATGTGTTGTGTTATTTTGCTGACATATGTACCAAGTGTCAATCCACTAAAAATCTGTCTGTGCTCGCCTCCTCCTTATGTGGCCAACCTGTGGCAATATAATGTCACCATATGTTCAATGTACACAGATTTGCATGAGTTTGCCACACTGGGGGGTAGGTAGTTATTGTTATTTTTTGGGGCAAGTTCAATATTTCCGCAGGATGGCAGCAGGAGCCAGAACAGGATGTCTATTGCACACTGTATACCAACTCACTCCTGATATGTTTGCAAAGTATGCGGCAGGAGCCAAGGGGAGATATTTGGTACACACTGTATCCCACCTCACTCCAGGTATGTGGGATAATCACAACAAAACTGTGTCAGCAGATTCCATCAGCTATTCACTGTGTATACTTGGCAGGGATGCCTTTGTTAGTCTGGTCAGGGGTTAAAAGGAACAAACAGGAGTTGTTTTCCAATATTTCCACTATTGCATTCTTTTGGCCATTTGCAGTTATCGCGGACCAGTACTCTCTGTATGACCTCAGATTTAGAGTGCCGATCCTCACATTCAATTTGTTCTATATCTTTTTTCTGACTGAGTGAGTCAGGCACGACTTAGAGCACCTAGCCCCAGTCACTAAATAGGTGAGCCACTATATCCTTTATATTTATTATTTGTAAATTATGTTGCTGATTTCTGTGCGATTTACATCTCCACTGAAATGAATAGAAACATTCAGCCACAGGAAATTCGCAACAAAACATTATTTGTATTCTGCTCTGCTGCAGAATTAATATTCTGCAGCGGAACACGTCAGGTATTGACGCTTTTCATCCCCATGGCCTAACATAGGGGATGTCTTCATGTTGTGGATTCTATTGCAGAACATTCCGCAAAGTGTGAGGGCATCCCTTAAAGCCCATCCTACTTAGTGGTTCCTCTCTCTGACTCGTATAGGGTGGTGCTACGTTGGGGGGGGGGGGGGGGGGCTCCCATCTATAACAGCCATATGCACTAATAGGCAGATGAAGAGGGGTTAGCTTTATGAATTGAATTTTAATATCACTGTAATAAAATAATCCATCCATTTAGCATCAGTAGCTGTCCACCAGTTGCCCACCAGAGCATTGTTCAACAGTTTTTATAAGAAAAGCTACTGCTTCCTTGTGAGCAACAAGTTTGACTATTATAAAAGACTGAAGCCCAAGAAATGAGATATTGAATCTCGGCAGCAGTCAGAACAAGGAAGAAAAGCATGACAAAATGGAAAGGAAACATTACTTTTACTTGGGTTCAAGATGAACTTGAATCTAAACCCCTGACCCTGTTGGAGGAAGTGGTGTGAGCACCGTATTGTCTCTAGTTCCCTAGGAACCATGTCACTGCAGAGAAGGATATGGCAGTCCTGGTGAGGAGCCGACATTGAAGAGCAGATGTGCTGCGTGGTTTAATCCTCTCAATGGAAGCTTTTCCGAATGAAGATTATCCTTTTTACAAGATTATATGATGTAGTCTCAGAAGCATTAGCCATCATTACATCATTTATCTCTTTTCTCTGTGCAGTTCCCTGCAGTGGACTACCAGTATGTAGTGGAATTACATTATACTGTTACATGCCGCTGTCTTGTGGAAGGGAAATCTCAGTATATTTTTTGTGCTCTTTACTCTAATAGTTCCCATTACACTTCAGACGAATCGCTCAGCTGTGGCAGCCTGAAAAAGTCAGCTCTGAAATGGTTCCCATTACATAAATCATTAAATCAGTCAGTAAGCTACATTTTCAAGTGTTGGCCAGCTAAGGCCTCCACCAGTCCCAGGTTTCTATAGAAAATGTTTAACTTGGAATGGTTTATTCTCAAGAATGGACCTAGATTAATGGAGTTAAAAAAAAAACTCTACTTTATTATTATTACTCTTATACATAAGGGATTAGAAAAAAAAAAATCACAGGTGGATGGGGTCATTTCCAGGATCGGAAGGTTGGCCCGTATCTAGTTGCATAAAATAAGCACTGGACTCATGACAGAGTATATAATGTAGGACTGAATACATTTAGGAACCAAGCAATCCTAGAATACATTGGTTAATATGTAGTGATGATCGAGCACCAAAGTATTAGGGCAGGCATCCTCAAAATGCGGCCCTCCAGCTGTGGCAAAACTACAACTCCCACAATGCCCCTGCTGTAGGCTGATACCTGTAGGCTGTTCGGGCGTGCTGGTAGATGTAGTTTTGCAACGGCTGGAGGGCCGCAGTTTGAGGATGCCTGTATTAGGGTGTTTGGGCCGAACACATTGCTATATTCGTGTGCTCGGCCGAGCAACCGAGTATAATGGAAGTCAATGGGAGACAACCAGGTCCATTGGAAAATGTCAGAAAGTGACAGAAACACCACCGA
This sequence comes from Bufo gargarizans, assembly GCF_014858855.1. NCBI lineage: Eukaryota > Metazoa > Chordata > Amphibia > Anura > Bufonidae > Bufo > Bufo gargarizans. Next base: position 74,048,038 of record NC_058087.1, read on the forward strand.
AATTTTACAGGAAAAATTGTTAGAACACATTCTTTCCTGTATTTTTAATTGTATATAAAGTGCAAGTGCTGCAATAAAATTACAAGGAAGAGGTACTCCGATGCAACCTGTATATCACCCATAGGAGGGCCTCATTCACATTGTGGTACAATTGTTCATGTAGTGGAACTCCTACACTCATAAAGCCCATGCACTAAGTGAAAGGGCTGCCAAAAATTACAAGGAACCGGCACTCCAATACAACCTTTGTTACACATAAAGGAGGGCATCATACACACCCTTGAAAAATTATGATTGATGGCCTGCTGGTGAGCTGACCCTGTAAAACATTATATTCAAGGGCCTGCTGCTGAGCTGACCCTCTAAAACATTAAGAGCGAGGGCCTGCTGGTGAGCTGACCCTGTAAAACTTTATATGCGATGGCCTGCTGTTGAGCTGACCCTCTAAAACATTAGGGGCGAGGGCCTGCTGCTGAACTGAGCCTCTAAAACATTAGGAGCAAGGGCCTGCTGCGAACTGAGCCTCTAAAACATTATGGGCGAGGGTCTGCTGCTAAGTTGACCCTCTAAAACATTAGGGGCGAGGTCCTGCTGCTGAACTGACCCTCTAAAACATTAGGGGCGAGGGCCTGCTGCTGAACTGACCCTCTAAAACATTAGGGACGAGGGCCTGCTGCTGAGCTGACGCTCTAAAACATTATATGCGAGGGCCTGCTGCTGAGCTGACCCTCTAAAACATTAGGGGCGAGGGCCCGCTGGTGAGCTGATGCTATAAAAAAAATGTGAGTTGAGGGCCTGCAGTTGAGCTGACCCTATTAAAAAAAATTTGAGGGGAGGGAATATAGACAATCTGGATGAGGAGGAGAAGAAAACAAGATTCAATTATATACTCTTTTTTTTGTGGTGGAAAAGTTTGTGCCACGTGTCCAGCTTGGACACCCAATAGTTGTAAGGCACTGAGGGATCATTTAGGACGCTGACACAGTCTGCTATGTTTTTCTTCATCTTCCAAAACTTTTCCCTACTTGTACCACTAGGCCGCACTTCAGAGTGAGATTGCTGGCGGGGTGTCATAAAAGTGTCCCATGCCTTGGAGAGTGTTGCTCTGCCTTTGTTGGAACTGCTGTGTGTTCCCCTTGTCTCCCTCCCTCGGTTGCCTAAGGAAGTACGGACTCGTACAAGGATCTTCTGGTATTGCACCATTTTGCTTGTCCTCTCCACCACAGGAATGAGAGATGAGAAGTTCTCTTTGTAGCGGGGGTCGAAAAGGGTGAACACCCAGTAATCCATGTTATCTAAAATGTGTATAACACGAGGGTCGCTGGAAAAGCAGCCTAACATGAAGTCAGCCATGTGTGCCAGAGTACCAACAGGCAAGATGTCGATGTTGACATCAGGATGACTCTCCATCTCCTCATCCTCCTCCACTTCTGCCCATGCACGCTCAACAGATGGAATTAAAGTTCCATGGGTACTACCGTCTGTAGCAGAGGCAACTGTCTCCAGCTCCTCCTCTTCATTGTCCAATTCGCACCGAGAAGACGAACTGAGGGTGGGCTGGCTATCACCCTGTGTAATGTCCTCCCCCATTTCCTCATATGCCACATTCAGAGCGTCGTCCTTAATTGTGAGCAGCGATCGTTTGAGTAGACAAAGAAGTGGGATGGTTATGCTGACAATAGCGTTATCACCACTCACCATCTGTGTGGATTCATCAAAGTTTTTTAAAACCTCACAAAGGTCTGACATCAATGCCCACTACTCGCTTGTGAATAGTGGCAGTTGACTCGAAAGGCGACGACCATGTTGCAGCTGGTATTTCACAACTGCCCTCTGCTACTCACAAAGCCTGGCCCACATGTGGAACGTAGAGTTCCAGCGCGTGCTCGCATCGCACAACAGTCGGTGAGCTGGAAGCTGCAAGCGCTGCTGCAGCGTTGACAGACCGGCTGAAACTGTGGACGACTTGCGGAAATGGGCACACTTGCAGCGCGCCTTCACTAGTAGCTCACACAAATTGGGATAGATTTTGATAAACCGCTGAACCACTAAGTTGAAGACGTGAGCTAGGCATGGGATGTGTGTCAGGTTGCTGAGCTCCAAAGCCGCCACCAAGTTACGGCCATTGTCAGACACAACCATGCCTGGTTGTAGGTTGAGTGGCGAGAGCCACAGCTCGGTTTAATCCCTTATACCCTGCCACAACTCTGCGGCGGTGTGCTGTTTGTCCCCTAAACAGATCAACTTCAGCACGGCCTGTTGACGCTTACCCACAGCAGTGCTACACTGCTTCCAGCAAGCGAGTGATGGCTGACTGCTGCTGGAGGTGGAAGTGGAGGAGGAGGCGGTGGAGGAGGAGGAGAAGTGGACGTTGGAGCCAGTAATATAGCTGCTGGCAGAGACCCTGATGGACGTAGGGCCCGCAATCCTGGGTATGGGTAGCACCTGTGCCATCCCAGGGTATGACTCACTCTCAGCCTACACAACATTCACCCAGTGTGCGGTCAGGGAAATGTAGTGTCCCAGGCCCCCAGCACTTGTCCATGTGTCCGTGGTTAAGTGGACCTAACCAGTAACTGGGTTGGTCAGGGCACGGGTGAAGTTCTGGGACACATGCTGGTGTAAGGCGGGCACGGCACACCATGCACAATAGTGGCGACTGCGTACAGAGGGACTGCCGCCGACAGGCTGCGGAAGGCCTCAGTGTCCGCAAGCCTAAATGGCAACATTTCAAGGGCCAATAATTTTGAAAGTTGCACATTTAGTGCTATGGCCTGTGGGTGGATATTTGCGCTTGCGTTCAAATTACTGTGATATGGACATTTGGACGCTGCGCTGGGACAGGGAAGTGTATGTTGTTGCTGATGGTTCATGCGAAGGTACAGGTGCAGGGTGAGGGGCATCCGGACCTGCGCCTTCGACAGGGGATTGGCCATCAGCGCGTAACACAGGGGAAGAGGAGGCAGTGGTGTGACCCAGATTGTGGACCCAGCCGTTCGGCCCACTTGTTAGGGTGCTTGGATGCCATGTGGCGGATCATGCTGGTGGTGGTGAGGTTGCTAGTGTTCACGCCCCGTCTCATTTTGGTACGGCACAGGTTGCAAACTACCACTCTTTTGTCGTCAGCACTTTCCTTAAAAAAGTGCCATACTGTGGAACACCTACCCCTTGGCAAGGTAGATTTACACAGGTAGATTTACACATGGGGGGTGCTCGGTGTAACGGTTGCGGGCCTGTTTGGTGTGGGTCAACTTCTGCCTTTTGCAACCCCACTGCCTCTTCCAGCCTGTTGCGGTGCTGCGGACCCCTTCCCGTCTTACTGCTGTCCTCGCTCGGCTTTTAACCTTCCCATGTTGGGTCAGTGACCTCATTGTCAACTCTTTCACTTCCTGGCTCTGCTCATCCTCCTGACTTGACCTAACCACAACCTCGGTGATTGGTAACTGTGTCTCATCATCATCCACCTCGTAAACGAATGATTGCCGTTCACCACCGTCATCTTCTTGAGACTGTGAAGGCTCAAGAAGTTGTGAATCAGGGCACAATATCTCAGGTCCCTCTTCAAGCATGCTGGCCCAAGGGCTAAATGTAATAGTGGCATTGGATAGAGCTCCTCGGAATATCCGAGTGTAGGATCACTCGTTTGGCAAGCCTCTCCATGGTGTGAGGAAGGATGATCAGAGAGAGGATTCGGTTGACCAGATTCTTGGCTACAGAGACTGGACTTGGTGGAAGAGAGGGTGGTGCTTAACCGACTGGAAGCATTATCTTCAGCAATCCAACCGACCAACTGTTCTCACTGGTCCGACTTGGACAGTGTTGTCCTGCGCCGCCTAGCTAAGTTGAACATGAAGCTGGGTACGGTGGATGTTTTTTTTTTTCTGGTGCACTGGCAGCAGGCACAGTTTCGTTGCGCCCAGGGCCACGGCCTCTGCGTGCACCATCAGCATCACGCCCACTTCCCCGTCCCTTAGTGCTCGCCTTATTCATATTAATGGTTTTGTCACTAGATGTGGCGAAGAATGTTTTACAGTCCACTAAAGACACCGTTTTCTGATGTAGGACAGTATATGTCACAGAAACACACAGAATATGGACACTAGATTAGGCCCAGATTATTGAAATTTGCCCTAAAGAAACAGTTTTTGGATGCAGGACAGTATATGTCACAGAAACACACAAAATATGGACACTAGATTAGGCCCAGATTTTTGGAATTTGCCCTAAAGAAACAGTTTTTGGATGCAGGACAGTATATGTCACAGAAACACACAGAATATAGACACTAGATTAGGCCCAGATTTTTAGAACTTGCAATACAAACTCCGTTTTCGGATGTAGGACAGTATATGTCACAGAAACACACAGAATATGGACAGTAGATTAGGCCCAGATTTTTGGAATTTGCCCTAAAGAAACAGTTTTTGTATGCAGGACAGTATATGTCACAAAAACACACAAAATATGGACACTAGATTAGGCCCAGATTTTTGGAATTTGCCCTAAAGAAACAGTTTTCGGATGTAGGACAGTATATGTCACAGAAACACACAGAATATGGACAGTAGATTAGGCCCAGATTTTTGGAATTTGCCCTAAAGAAACAGTTTTTGTATGCAGGACAGTATATGTCACAAAAACACACAAAATATGGACACTAGATTAGGCCCAGATTTTTGGAATTTGCACTAAAGAAACAGTTTTTGGATGCAGGACAGTATATGTCACAGAAACACACAGAATATGGACACTATTTTAGGCCCAGATTATTGGAATCTGCGGTACAGACACTGTTTTCTGATGTAGTTTATATTTATATTTTTTAACTATATCTGGGCCTGACAACCACACAATGTATTGAAGCGCAGATCACACAATTCACAGATTACACTGTTGACAGCAAAAATGTGGATAGATTCTGGGAGAAAAAATTGTGTTTTCTGTATTATAATTTTTTCCCTATATCTGGGCCTGACAACCACATAATGTATTGAAGCGCAGATCACACAATTCACGGATTGCACTGTTGACAGCAAAAATGTGGATAGATTCTGGGAGAAAAAATTGTGTTTTCTGTATTATAATTTTTTCCCTATATCTGGGCCTGACAACCACATAATGTATTGAAGCGCAGATCACACAATTCACGGATTGCACTGTTGACAGCAAAAATGTGGATAGATTATGAAAAAAAAATAGTGTTTTCTGTATTACACATTTTTCCTTATATCTAGGCCTGACAACCACACAATGTATTGAAGCGCAGATCACACAATTCAAGGATTGCACTGTTGACAGCAAAAATGTGGATAGATTAGGGGGAAAAAATTGTGTTTTTTGTATTATAATTTTTTCCCTATATCTGGGCCTGACAAACACACAAGGTATTGCAGCGCAGATCTGACAACTCGTTTACAGCAAAAATGTGGATAGATTATTGGAAAAAAATTATTGTTTTCACTAATATTCTTCCTATCTCTGCCCCTGACACACAGAAGGTATTGCACAGATTTCACAAGTTACTGCAGACACCCTCCATATAGAAAAAGAATTGAAAAGTATGAAAAAACATTTTTGAGTACTACTTTGCTAAAATAAATTGCTGCCAACTACACACAATAGTCCTTAAAGGGATTTTTGGGTCTTTAAAACATTGTTCACTTGAATAAAATGCGATCAAAAACTCCCTACACTATCTGTCCCTTCCTAAGCGCAGCTCTCCCTGACTCGCAATGAGCCGAACCCACGCCATTGGGTGCTAAATAGCACCCGATGACGCGTTCCGGCCAGCCAATCACGTTTATTGGCCGCTTAGCAGCTGCGAAACGTGCGGGAAGGAGACTCGAGCATGGCGCTCGAGCACATGTGGTACTCGGCCGAGTACCGTCATGTGCCGAGCATAGCGATGCTGGAGCTGAACAAGTATTCGGCCGAGCATGCTCGCTCATCACTATTAATATGTCATTGACCAAGTTCAAGAAGGGCCTGGATGCCTTTCTAGCAGGTAATAATATCATAAGTTATATGTACTGGAACATATATGGAGCCAAGGATTTATTCTGATTGCCAGACTGGAGTTGATTTGGATGGAATTTGTTGCCTAATGGTTGTTGATGTCATGTGGATCAACACAGCAGGATTATACGCTGGACTTAATGGAGCTGTGTCTTTTTCAAACTTATCAGCTATGTAATTATGTCTGTTATTCTTAATTAGAAGTTTAGAGGGTTTCTTCATTTTCAGCCCCTTTTGATTACTTGACCAAAGATAAATTGCTTAGTGTTCCTAAAGGTGGATTCTGCCAGTGGGGAAGAGTCGGGATAACACCATACATACCTGTGTGTGGGTCTCTTAAGAGGAGCCAGACAGTGTTAGGAATAGGCTCTTCGCCACCAAAAATCAATGAGTCACTGATTCTGAAGTTTAGAAGCAATCACACATATAATGAAGCTCTGACTCCTGTAAAAATATGTATGGTAAATGGACAGGTAGGGCAATCGCTCACTTCGCTGTGGACCTGGAATAGTGCTCTAGTCTGACTTGAAATCACCCTTTTAATAGTATTACAATGGAGCTAGAATAAGACAGGCACTCTAACATATAGTAGTCACACGGAGTTAGTAATAATACTTGAATTTATTTGTATCACACAAAATTATAATAAAAATATAAATCTATAACTAAATGAACCCCCCTAAAATTATCTTAAAACATAAGAATATTGTACACATATAAGTAAACTTTGTATAATAGGGTTAGCCAACAAGGGGTATGTATAATAAGTCCTAGATCAGCTGCTTGGATCACGCAGCATATTACAGTGCTAAAATCCAGATCTTTAATCTTCAGTCGCTCAATTCAATATAATCCAGTTGGTTCACATGGGTAATTTCACCAATACGGTGCTAATAAGTTCATATGTGCAGGTGCAAACAGTCCCATATATGCGCTAGTAATTCAGAGGGATTATCAAATCAAAATTATTGCAAACACTATGTGATCAACCGCATCAAGATATTCCACTTTGTGTAAATCCTGCCCATTTCTCATGAGTTATATCATATCCACATAGTTAGGCTACTTTCACACTAGCGTTGTTTGAATCCGGCGTTCAATTACGACACCGGAACTGCCCGCCGGATCCGGAAAAACGTGTGAAAACTGATTACATTTGAATCCTGATCAGGCTTTCGATCACAATGGAAAAATGCATTGGAAAAAACGGATCCGCCATTTATGGACTTTTTTTTCCTATTTTTCGGGTTAAACATGCAAAAGCCAGATCCGTTTTGACTGAACACACGGCGCCGGATCCGGCGTTAATGCAAGTCAATGGGAAAAAAGCCTGATCAGGCGTTCAGTCAAAGTGTTCAGGATTTTTGGCCGGAGGTAAAAATACTGCATGCTACGTTTTTCTAAAAAGCCTGATCAGTCAAAAAGACTGAACAGAAGACATCCTGATGCATCCTGAGGGACGGACTCTCCATTCAGAATGCATTAGGATAAAACTGATCAGTTATTTTCCGGATTTGAGCCCCTAGGACGGAACTCAGCGCCGGAAAAGAAAAACGCTAGTGTGAAAGTAGCCTAAGAGTATTCGGGTTGGGAGTTGTGTAAACTTGAATATAGATGATACAGTTCCAAGGGTTTGCCCGCTGTGGCGTCCCACTTCAGTGGGCTTACCTGGACGTGTGAGCAACCCCAGTTCGTTCTGTGTTCGCAGATAGTGCCTGTTGTCCCAGCGCAGGAGTTTCAGCCAGGTGATGCGGCTGTGCTGGATCTTGGCGTCTCACACTATGCTCAATGTTGGCGTGTCACGTGGTCTGCGCTACACCTCACGGGAAAAGAAGTTTGCATGTAACATTCGTATAGCTCTGATTTCAATAGAGTTTACTGAAGCGCTTCAGATTTATTATGCTTTCCGATATATTTCCTCATTCGTAGTAGTTTCGGACATTGAATGTAGTGTAGTAATACCAAAATGTGAGTATCATCTATATTCAAGTTTACACAACTCCCAACCCGAATACTCTTACTATGTGGATATGATATAACTCATGAGAAACGGGCAGGATTTACACAAAGTGGAATATCTTGATGCGGTTGTTCACATAGTGTTTGTAATAATGTTGATTTGATAATCCTTCTGAATTACTAGCGCATATGTGGGAAACAAAAAGTTTTTGCACCTGCACCTATGAACTTATTAGCACCATATTGGTGAAATTACCCATGTGAACCAACTGGATTATATTGAATTGAGCAACTGACGATTAAAGATCTGGATTTTTAGCACTGTAATATGCTGCGTGATCCAAGCATCTGATCTGGGACTTATTATAATTACCCCTTGTTGGCCATACACAAAGTATACTTATATGTGTACAATATTCTTATGTTTTAAGATAATTTTAGGGGAGTTCATTTAGTTATAGATTCATATTTTTATTATAATTTTGTGTGATACAAATAAATTCAAGTATTATTACTAACTCCATGTGACTACTATATGTTAGAGTGCCTGTAAAAATATATTAGAAAATTAAAGGGGCTGTGCCAAGTTTGCAAGTTGCAACTGGGGTCTTGTTCCCCCGATCTGATGGAGAGGCAGATCAAGCATGCGCCCTGCCACACCATTCATTCATCCCTTATCCTGTTGGTCAGAGATAACTTGCAAACTTGGTACAATGCCTTTCATTTTCCCCTGAATTTTAGACCTAGTTATTTGCTTAAAAGTCCAATATCATGTTGGAGGGTGTATATTCCTTTAAATGGGTTGTACAGGAGTTCAATATTGAAGGCCTGTTCTAATGATAGGCTATCAATATCAGATCAGCGAGAGTCTGATTCTCTGCACCCCTGTCAATCACTTTTTACCTTGTAGCTCCAGTGCTGGAAGTTGGTGCCGATTCTACAAAGCTCCATTGCATATCCACAAAACACGGATACCGACCATGTGCGTTCCGCATTTTGCAGACCACACATGGCCGTCCCTGTGATAGAAATGCCTATTCTTGCCTGCGATTGTGGACAAGAATAGGTCATGGTCTATGTTTTTGGCGGGGGCCGTGGAACAGAACTACGGATGTGGACAGCACACCGTGAAATTAATGTTATGAAACAGATGCGGACCCTGAACTGCGGAAGTCTGAAAAAAGCTATTATCTTTGTTTAAAAATGAAAAATAAATAAAAATTAAAATAAACCAAAGCTCCTAAGTCTTTGCAATAGCGATCAATTCCTTGGTCATTTCCTTTGTTCGTAGTTGCTCGAGTCCCTCATTGGCAAATATGCTAAGCATACTTGTAATCATTTGGATCTGCTAATCGCTTGACATAAACAGGCCCTTAGTAGGTTTGTCAGTCCTGTTTACACAATGGGTGTATGAAATGTAATGATGTCTGTAACTGGTCATTAAGATTAATACGCTCATCAGTCAAATGGCTGCATTTCGGAGGTTAAGCGCTAACAAAACTAAACATTCCATTGGATCCCGGCAGATAACTGATAAAGATGTCATTTTAAATGAAAATCAAAGCATAACTTGTCACTTATCATATCACTCCTGATACTACTATCACCTTCAAACACAGCCTGTGCTTGGTGTATTTTACTCCCTACCGGCACTGTCTGGTAAATTACACCTAGTCTAGGGAAGATAGGAGCTTTATGAGTAAGATATGCTCACGTCTCATAGTCATTAGGAAGCTAATTTATAGAAACATTTACCGCAGAAAGGTCTCCTGTTCCACCTCCCTTTCTTTTATGCTATTTTCTCATTTATTCTACAACTGTTATATTTCAGTGCTTGATTATGAAAAATTCTGCTAAAAAGAGTTTTGAAATCTGCCATACCAATTTTGGTGGGACTAACCAACCATCTAATGTGTATGAGGGCCTACTGATTCAACACTAATGTATACAAACATAACAGCATTCTCAAAGCACTAAATGCAAAAAAATCTATATGTAAATGAATAAAGCATTTCATAGGAAAAATTAACAACATGAGGCTTTTAGAAAATATATTTTGATCAAAAAATATCTCTGCCTACCCACCATGGCAGGGTGACCCTAAGTCCAGGTGGGAGATAAAGATCGGGCAGGTAAATTTAACTGCCCAATCTTTGTTCTCAGGGTGATAAGCCACAGCTTGAGGTCTCTGACACCAAACTTCTTCCCTCTTTCTGTTCAGCACCCAGGCATGCTTGGCAGAATCAAGCGTGCATAGGTATGTAGGAGTCAGGAGAGATAGCTGTCAGCTGAAAGGGTCAAGTGGTCGACATCTTTCTAATGTGTATGGCCAGCCACATTGAAAATGAAGCTCAACTCTGGGCTGACTTTTGTCTAAATTGTGGAGCAAACAGGCAAACACAACGGGATATTTATGATCCCCAGTACGCCAGAAAACTGGACATTTATCATCTCCTCTATGCCACGAATGCACACAATTTTTCAACTTTTTGGAGGATTAGAGCAAGTCTTGGCAGATGCTGTTTTTTTTGAGCGGGCAGCTTGGGCACCTGGGAAGTCTGGGTGGTTCCAGCTAGGGGGACCAGTTGGGTTGGTGGCAACTATGGACGCAAACCAGGCCCTTCCTGTAAATCACCCCAGCTAAGTTGGCTGATTTATTAAAATTCATGCCAGGTAACTGATGTAGATCATAGTAGTCTATCATAATGGCCCACTTTGGCCCACAGACTTATTAAGAGACGTGCACTTCTTAATAATTGTGGTGCATCTGACACCAGTGGAGGAAGCATTAAGACTGGAATGTAATTTGTGTGATGTAATGTAATGTGCCTTTCTGAATAAATGTCCTCCAGAGTTATGCAATTGAGATCTAAACAACATCTGGACACCCAACAGTCCTACTAATCTTAGATTAACATGAAACCTTATGGTGAGATAGGTTTGGTTCAGTAGAATTGGGGAGGGTGTCTAGGTAATGCAGCTATAACACTGACTTTTAGTGTTAAACGAGCATGTCGGCCGAACACCAGTTCCGCTCGAGCATCGCAATGCTCGGCCGAATACCTCGTGTGCTCGAGCGCGAGTCAGTGTATTTAAATAGCCTCTATTTCTGAAAAGTTTTTGCCAGGATTTAAACTCACAACCTTCTACATTAGAGGCAAGGACTTTAACCCCTCAGCTATAAAGCTGAATGATAAACTGCGTAAAAAAACCTCATAGTAGTTTGTCATGTAGTAAGTATTCCTATACAGCAGAAGTATCATTTCATATTTCAGTACCAGTTAACATGTAGCTGTATAGCGTAGTGGTTAAGGTTTTTGGCTCTAGTGTAGAAGGTTTGGAGTTCAAATCTTGACAGAAACTTTTCAGAGGCTAAATGTAATTTATATATATGTATATATACGTTTTTAGCCATAATATATTTACATATATTATTATATATTTAAAATATATATGTAAATATATTATGGCTAAAAACATCAGTAGTAGTTTCCCACATATTATGCATTCATATACAGTACAGACCAAAAGTTTGGGCATTCTCTTGATGAGCTTCAAGAGGTAGTCACCTGAAATGGTTTTCACTTCACAGGTGTGCCCTGTCAGGTTTAATAAGAGGGATTTCTTGCCTTATAAATGGGGTTTGGACCATCAGTTGCGTTGTGGAGAAGTCAGGTGGATACACAGTTGATAGTCCTACTGAATAGACTGTTAAAATTTGTATTATGGCAAGAAAAAAGCAGCTAAGTAAAGAAAAACGAGTGGCCATCATTACTTTAAGAAATGAAGGTCAGTCAGTCCCAAAAATTGGGAAAACTTTGAAAGTGCCCCCAAGTGCAGTCACAAAAACCATCAAGCGCTACAAAGAAACTGGCTCACATGCGGACTGCCCCAGGAAAGGAAGACCAAGAGTCACCTCTGCTGCAGAGGATAAGTTCATTCGAGTCACCAGCCTCAGAAATCGCAGGTTAACAGCAGCTCAGATTAGAGACCAGGTCAATGCCACACAGAGTTCTAGCAGCAGACACATCTCTAGAACAACTGTTAAGAGGAAACTGTGTGAATCAGGCGTTCATGGTAGAATATCTGCTAGGAAACCACTGCTAAGGACAGGCAACAAGCAGAAGAGACTTGTTTGGGCTAAAGAACACAAAGAATGGACATTAGACCAGTGGAAATCTGTGCTTTGGTCTGATGAGTCCAAATTTGAGATCTTTGGTTCCAACCACCGTGTCTTTGTGCGACGCAGAAAAGGTGAACGGATGGAGGAGGAGGTGTGATGGTGTGGGGGTGCTTTGCTGGTGACACTGTTGGGGATTTATTCAAAATTGAAGGCATACTGAACCAGCATGGCTACCACAGCATCTTGCAGCGGCATGCTATTCCATCCGGTTTGCGTTTAGTTGGACCATCATTTATTTTTCAACAGGACAATGACCCCAAACACACCTCAAGGCTGTGTAAGGGCTTTTAGACCATGAAGGAGAGTGATGGGGTGCTGCGTCAGATGACCTGGCCTCCACAGTCACCGGACCTGAACCCAATCGAGATGGTTTGGGGTGAGCTGGACCGCAGAGTGAAGGCAAAAGGGCCAACAAGTGCTAAGCATCTCTGGGAACTTCTTCAAGACTGTTGGAAGACCATTTCAGGTGACTACCTCTTGAAGCTCACCAAGAGAATGCCAAGAGTGTGCAAAGCAGTAATCAAAGCAAAAGGTGGCTACTTTGAAGAACCTAGAATATGACATATTTTCAGTTGTTTCACACTTGTTTGTTATGTATATAATTCCACATGTGTTAATTCATAGTTTTGGTGCCTTCAATGTGAATCTACAATTTTCATAGTCATGAAAATAAAGAAAACTCTTTGAATGAGGAGGTGTGTCCAAACTTTTGGTCTCTACTGTATATCAGAAGTATGAAAAAAAAAAATATATATATATATATATATATATATATATATTTAGCAATTCCACATTTATTTATTGCCATACATTTTTTGCAATTACTAAAAAATATATCAATTTAATTTAGCCTCTATTTCTGAAATGTTTCTGCTGGGATTTGAACTCACAACATTCTACATTAGAGCCCAAAACTTTCACCACTACACTATACAGCTACATGTTAACCTGCACTGAAATATGAAATTATACTTCTGCTGTATAGGAATACTTACTACATGACAAACTACTATGAGGTTTTTTTACGCAGTTTATCATTCAGCTTTATAGCTGAGGGGTTAAAGTCCTTGCCTCTAATGTAGAAGGTTGTGAGTTTAAATCCTGGCAAAAACTTTTCAGAAATAGAGGCTATTTAAATACACTGACTCGCGCTCGAGCACACGAGGTATTCGGCCGAGCATTGCGATGCTCGAGCGGAACTGGTGTTCGGCCGACATGCTCGTTTAACACTAAAAGTCAGTGTTATAGCTGCATTACCTAGACACCCTCCCCAATTCTACTGAACCAAACCTATCTCACCATAAGGTTTCATGTTAATCTAAGATTAGTAGGACTGTTGGGTGTCCAGATGTTGTTTAGATCTCAATTGCATAACTCTGGAGGACATTTATTCAGAAAGGCACATTACATTACATCACACAAATTACATTCCAGTCTTAATGCTTCCTCCACTGGTGTCAGATGCACCACAATTATTAAGAAGTGCACGTCTCTTAATAAGTCTGTGGGCCAAAGTGGGCCATTATGATAGACTACTATGATCTACATCAGTTACCTGGCATGAATTTTAATAAATCAGCCAACTTAGCTGGGGTGATTTACAGGAAGGGCCTGGTTTGCGTCCATAGTTGCCACCAACCCAACTGGTCCCCCTAGCTGGAACCACCCAGACTTCCCAGGTGCCCAAGCTGCCCGCTCAAAAAAAACAGCATCTGCCAAGACTTGCTCTAATCCTCCAAAAAGTTGAAAAATTGTGTGCATTCGTGGCATAGAGGAGATGATAAATGTCCAGTTTTCTGGCGTACTGGGGATCATAAATATCCCTGACATAGTTTATCATTCAGCTTTATAGCTGAGTGGGTAAAGTCCTTGCCTCTAATGTAGAAGGTTGTGAGGTCAAATCCCAGCAGAAGCTTTTCTAGAAATAGAGGCTAAATTATATTTAAATACACTGGGTGTCCCCAAGCACTGACTCCATAGGCAGCAGCAGCATCCTGTCAGTAAGTATGAAAACTTACTGAGAGGATGCTGCCGCTGCCATCGTCTCTGCCAGGGACTCCAAGATGGCGCACGCCTCGGGATGTGTAAAAGCTCAAGGTCTTGTGAATCTCGTCAGAACTTAAGCTCCTTCTCCCTGGCTAAGAGTGTGGCGCTCTGATTGGATGCGCTCTTAGCCAGTGAGAAGAAAACCGCGCCCTGCACAAATCTTTGTCAACGCCTACTCGAAACAAATCGCCTCATTAGCATATGAGGTGTCCGAAATTTGTGTATGTCTGAATGCAAAATATGCCAAAGAGTATATCACTGAGCCCCAGTGATTGGACATTATCCACTCTAAGTATATTGTATGTATACCTGGATATATATAGAACAGTGACTCATTCCATTTAGGGCCCATTCACACAATAGTATTTTTATGTCTGCATCCATTCCGCAATTTTGCTGATCGAACTCATTCATTTCATAGGGGCCGCAAAAGATGCGGACCGCACACCATGTGCTTTCCGCATTCACACTTCCATTCCGTGGCCTCACAAAAAAGATAGAACAAGTCCTATACCTGTTTGTCATATCATATGTATGAGCCCTTAGAGTGTAGAATAGTGGTAGAAAATGGTTGAAAATTAAGGCACAGTTCTAGGACACTAGATCACCACGTATTTAAATGAAACAACTGGGCAGTTAGAGATGGAAATTGGGAACTGGATCACCAGGGAAGGGCCGAAAACACAAGGACTGTGAAGTGGTTCAGTGGGTCACCAAGGAGTGGTAATTGTAATGCTGTATTAGTTCTAAACAGTGACAGAGCTATAGGGGTCGCAGCAGTCGCAATTTCAACCCCTAAGCCACAGGGCCTCCCTTGCCAGTGGCGCACCACCAATTACCGTATTTTTTGCTTTATAAGATGAAGTAAAGCAAACACTCGCGTTTGGTGTTGATCCGTCATGGATCTGTACAAACACATCCGTTCAGATAATACAACCGTCTGCATCTGTTCAGAACGGATCAGTTTGTATTATCTTTAACGTAGCCAAAACGTATCCGTCTTGAACACCATGGAAAGTCAATGGGGGACGGATCCGTTTTCTATTGTGCCATATTGTGTCAGTGAAAACTGATCCGTCCCCATTGACTAACATTGATCCGTTTGGCTCAGTTTCGTCAGATAGAAACCAAAACGCTGCAAGCGGCGTTTTCATGTCCGCCTCCAAGACGGAATGGAGGCAGAATAGAGCCAAACTGATGCATTCTGAGCGGATCCTTATCCATTCAGAATGCACTAAGGGCAAAACTGATCCGTTTTAGACTTCTTGTGAGATCCCTAAACCGATCTCACAAACGGAAACCAAAACGCCAGTGTGAAAGTAGCCTAAGGCCTCTTTCACACGGGCGTCATGTTTTTTGCCCGGATAAGAGGCGGGTGCGTTGCGGGAAAATGCGCGATTTTTCCGCGCGAGTGCAAAACATTGTCATGCGTTTTGCACTCGCGTGAGAAAAATCACGCATGTTTGGTACCCAGACCCGAACTTCTTCACAGAAGTTCGGGCTTGGGATTGATGTTCTGAAGATTGTATTATTTTCCCTTATAACATGGTTATAAGGGAAAATAATAGCATTCTGAATACAGAATGCTTAGTATAATAGTGCTGGAAGGGTTAAAAATAATAAAAAAAGTTAACTCACCTTCTCCTCTTGTTAGCGTAGATCCCGGTCTGTTCTTTAGCTGTGGACTGAATGACCTGAGGTGATGTCAGATCACATGCTCCAATCACATGGTCCATCACCATGGTGATGGAGCATGTGATCTGACGTCATCAAAGGTCCTTCAGCCACAGCTAAAGAACAGACCGGCCTCTACGCGAACAGGAGGAGAAGGTGAGTTAACTTTTTTATTATTTTTAACCCTTCCAGCACTATTATACTAAGCATTCTGTATTCAGAATGCTATTATTTTCCCTTATAACCATGTTATAAGGGAAAATAATACAGTGAATAGACTGTCACCTAGAACCCATGCGTGAAAATCGCACCGCATCCGCACTTGCTTGCGGATGCATGCGATTTTCACGCAACCCCATTCATTTCTATAGGGCCTGCATTACGTGAAAAACGCACAAAGAGGAGCATGCTGCGATTTTCACGCAACGCATAAGTGATGCGTGAAAATCACCGCTCGTGTGCACAGCCCCATAGAAATGAATGGGTCAGGATTCAGTGCGGGTGCAATGCGTTCACCGCACGCATCGCACCCGCACGGAAAACTCGCCCGTGTGAAAGGGGCCTAAGGCTGGGTTCACACGAGCGTGACGGATTGGCTCAGGATGCGTTCAGGGTGCGTTCAGTGAAACTCGCACTATTTTGCAAGCAAGTTCAGTCAGTTTTGTCTGCAATTGCGTTTAGTTGTTCAGTTTTTTCCGCACGGGTGCAATGCGTTTGGATGCGTTTTTCACGCGCGTGATAAAAAACGGAAGGTTTACAAACAACATCTCTTAGCAACCGTCAGTGAAAAACGCATCGCACCCGCACTTGCTTGTGGATGCAATGCGTTATTCACGCAGCCCCATTCACTTCTATGGGGCCTGTCCTGCGTTACAAACGCAGAATATAGAGCATGCTGCGATTTTAAAGCATTGCAGAAGTGATGCGTGAAAAAAAAACGCTCATGTACACAGCCCCATTGAAATGAATGGTGCCGGATTCAGTGCGGGTGCAATACGTTCACCTACCACATTGCACCCGCGCGGGAATTTCGCCCGCGCCTAAGAGAGGTAAGTGAATATATTTATTTTGGGTCTGATCTGAGGTCTGATATGGGGGTTTGAAGATCTGATGTGGGGTTCTGAGGATCTAAAATGGGGGTCTGATTGAAGATCTGATATGGGGTCTGATCTGAAAGGTAAAGGGGTATTTTTGTCCTGGCACACATTATAAAATGGCATTTTTTGTACTGTCGTACATTATAAGGAGACATTTTACTACTGTGGGACTATGGGGAACATGCTTACCAGTATGGGCACAGTGGGGCCATTATTACTATTAGGGGAACCGTTACCATTAAGTGCACTCTGGCAGATAACTATTTCTATTGGTAGAACTTTGGGGAGCACTATTACTGTGGGGAGCATCCTGGCACGGTATTAGCTTAACGCAATTATTTTTGGGGGATGTTATGTTTAAGCTATTAGTGTCAGTTACACAATTTGCTGGGCGCAGTTATTTTTTAGGGTACTGTGTGCCGATAATTATTGAAGGGGGCACTATCTGTGTGGTACTAGTATTTTTAGGGGCACTATTTCTTCAGTATAGTATTTGGGAGCACAGTAAGCACAGTATTGGGGGTGTTGAGAAGGTGGGGAGGATGATGGAAAAGTAGGAAACTAAGATGTCTTTTTAACAAACTCTGCAGAGACAAGAGATGGCTGAAATAAATCATCATGACAGTCTGGTCTAAATGGAGAAGATGAGGAAAGACAACGTCAACTCAGAGGAGATATCACTGGATGTAAGAGGTATGTGGCGCTGTATTACCCTGTATGTAATGTAATGTTTCACAAGTATGTCTTTAACAGTAGGGCTGTAGAGAAGGGGTTAGATTAAGAATTTTGCATGGGGGGTGGGGTACCAGTTAAATTTTTGCCTCAGGCAGCAGAAGAGCTAGGTGCACCCCTGCCCCTTGCTACAAAGCACTGAGGGAAGGGGAGCCCAAGCTGAACTCTTGCACCAGGACACATGAGCCTGTAGCTATACCCCTGGTTCTAAAGTATTGATTTACCTAGACTGGAATAGACCACTGAGTTAATCTGGAAATACATACTAGATACAGTATCTGTTGGTCAAATGCACGATCAGCCAACGGCTCTTACTCCCGATCCTTCTATACATATACATGCTTGGCTACGCATATGTAGTGAATAGGGAGAGAGGAAAGAGCCGTAGCCTCTCCTCTGGAAGGAATTTGATCCAACATGCCCAATCCGGATGTCCCCTATCAACTGGCGGGGGCACATATGACGGTCCCGTTTTTTTCCTTTATGCATGACGAAAAAAAAACTGTTATATGTGCCCATAGAAATATATTAGGACAGAGCAAAATAGAAGGCCTCTTAAAGGGTTCTGTTTTGCATTCTGTCCTAGAATTCCGTTATATTCCATAATAACTCTGTTATAACGGAACACTATAATGGAATTCCTAACGCTGGTGAGAACCCGCCCTAACATGTATGAGGGACTTAAGGCTGATTGACAGATCCAAACTAACTCATAATGGGGTCCATCAGGGATTCCTCAAGGTTTTCATTGTTGTGACACTAAGTGTAGTGGAAACCTTGAAGGCACGCCCAAACAGAATACCAAGCCAATATGTGAACATATCTGAAATTGCCTATTTTGGGTACTGTATTACTTCAGTGGGAGAGTGGCATATTTCGCCCCATTTTCCTTAAGCATGTAAGGATAGATTAGACGGACAATGTGCCACATTAACTGTGTCACATACTGACCCAGCTGCCCTCCTGCAGTGTGCCTGGCAGCACCATGGTGACTCAGTCAGCATCTCTCTGTTGCTATGGCAACCATGTTTGCTGATAGTGGGGCTAGTCGACCTATCAGGAGATAGGGATGCCAAACCCATCGGACTTGGTGCCAGTGTCACATGCTTCCTGAGAGTTGGCTAGTTAAACAGGCAGCTGCTGGCCACAGTTGCCTGTGATTGGTATTCCTGGCTCGCTAGCTAGTTTTGTGTTTGTTACTTTGGATTGCTTATCTTTTGTTTCTCTGACATTGCCTCTGATTACCATTTTGCCTCTGACGTGACCTCCTGGTATTTGACTTTACTTGTTAGTTAACCTTGCTTGATTTTGAACTCTGTTTGGTATTAGACTGTTCTAGTTTGTAGTTGTTTTGCCTGATGACTTTTTCTCTGACTTTATCTCCAGGTTGCAGTCTGCTATGTATTTGTCTTAGTTTTTGGATTCTGATTCGGTCCTTGTTTTGCCTCTCTGGTTTTTAGCTTGTTCTGTCTGACTACTCTTTTACCCATTTAGTTTTAGGCCCCTGCACTTAGTCAAGTCAGGGACAGTCGCCAAGTTGTGGGCTGCCATTTAGGGTGAATCGTGCAAGTAGGTAGGGACAGTGGTGTTGGTGGAGGACACGGCTGCACTGTTCCCTACCTTTCATGACAAACTGGTTGGCATAATAAGATAATTTACTGGCTGGGGAGAACAGGGTAATCCCCTTAGCAGAGTTGTGGGCTCATGACAGTGAATATATTTAAAATGTAGTTAATAAAATAGAGTAAACTATATGACATTATTAGAGTATAAAACGTGAAAAATGGCATTTTAATTTAACATAGGAATTACTAAGTAAAACCAATTAAAGTTCTGAGGTCTGTTTTGGTAGAAAATGAATACATTCTTTGGGCCAAGTGTTTATCATCCTCTTTCACATGTTTAAATCTCTCAGTAGATTTCGCAAAACACGTTATAAAATACTTTAAGGTCAGCAATTCTGACAAGGTCAGGCTGAAGTATATAGGTTACTTCATCTGTAAATTAAAATTTACAGAGTTTAAAAAGTGTTTTGTGATTTGAGAGACTTTCATATTTCAATGGCACAGCACGGACTGCCCATTATCACCCTAATTGAAAAGGACACTGGAATTTCTTGATAACGCTGCTCTTCTTTTTTTACTTCACATAGTGAAATGGTAACATTAACCCAACACTTTTAAAATAATATCTGCCAAAAAAACGATATCAACGATATAAGAGAAATAATACACTACTTGAGTTGTAATCTGGTACTCATCTGAACCAATTCATTAAATGGGGTTTTAAAGAATATATTATATTTATGCCGCTGTTATATGATTGATTTTAACATTACGTGACATGTATCAATAAAGTTTATGACTTTTTTTGAATTAATATTGACTGTGTTGTGGTTGGTTCTCTAATTGGGGTGTTTTTTTTTTATAGAAGTAGAATATTGATGACCTGCTGATTAGCTGTTTGAAGAGACTGCAGTCCTTCATTGAGCGCTGAGGACTCTTCCTAGGCCAGTGACATCACGTTCATTGGTCAAATGGCCTTTGTGCAGCTTAGTTCCATTTAAATATAATAGTACTTGAATATAGAAAACCACAGAATTGATAAAATATCAAGTACACGTGGCTCGCCTAGTCCAAGTGATGGAGAGCTGTGGGTGCTCTAATCTCATTGGTGGCCTGATATCAGAGTTCATAAATCATAATATTTAATAACAACCCAAATTCTGGCAGTTGGACTATGATGTAATAATAAAGGATAAATAAATAATAATAATGGATGAAATGTGGGATACCAATAAAAAAATAATGGATCAAATGCAGGATACAAATTAACAAATATATACCATTTATCTGATATTTCAAGCCCCCCCAAAAAAAATATAAAATCAAATTACAAAAATAGACTAATATAGTTAATACATATATATATTTCTCCAATGTGTGCACACATATTTCAATTAAATAAAAAAATATAGATATAAATTAATTCAATTCCAGGAGCGTAATTTATGCTGGGTTGACAGAATTGACCCTGGAGAAAAAAAACGTAACTCCAAAATAATTATTTTCTGATGCGTATATAGCGCTAACATATTCTGCAGCACAGAGATTGTCATTACACACATCAGAGCTTGTCCCCAACTGGGCTCACAATCTAATTTTCTTGTCTCAAACATGCAGCACAGTATATACACATAGGAGGCAAATAACCCAATGTTTTTGGATATGATTCTATTACTTTATTGCTGTACCATGATTTACCTGCACACTTTTTGCACATTTTAAATAACAAGAAATCAACGTAATAAAACAGTAATAATGTGACAAATAGAGATGAGTGAATTTTCCAAAATTCATTTCAGGTCTGTTTCAGTGAAGTCAGAGGTCAACAGATTCGGTCAGAATAAATTCAACCCGAATCAAAAGTGCCCTAAATTTTGTAGAAAAGTCATGAATGACACTCTGTGGTTTATTAGAACTGTATCCATCTCCAGGTGTTGGATTTAATTTTTAACAACAGGTTCCCTACTCAACGGTGGACACGCAGCGTCACAACACGTTTACATATACATACACCATAAATATGCAACACATATACACATAAACACACCATATACATGGTACACATACATAAATACACAATATATACAAACTACACATACCACCCAACTAAGTAGCTAAACTATCAGCGGCGCGCAAAGCATTGAAAGCGAATATCTCCAGCTGCCCTGCCACCGCCAAAGCATAGGAGCGGGACTCAGCCAGTAACACGGTTCTCCGATCCAGTTGTAATTTTAACAACCGGATCTGGAGAACTGGAGGTAACTGGCTGAATCCCATGCCTGTCCATCCCTTTTGAAGACATTAGTAATGTCAAAGTGACAATAACATATATAGCTGTGGGTAAACTAAAGGCAGCCAGTGGTTACCTAGTTAAGAACACAGCCTACTAAAAACAGCCTACTGGTAGTTAAAAATACACCATACTCACTGTTGTATTTTATTTATTTTTTAATTTAAAAAATGGTCCAAAAATGATGCCTTTTTGGTGACAAATGTCTTCTTTTCTGGCTTCTGAGCCAAAAAATTGTGGCCACTGCTTTGGTTCGATTCAAGCCTAACGAATTTGACAGTTTTCGGATTCTAATAGTTTGAGAAATTTGTAACTAATTTAATTCGTACTAAATCAATTCGCTCGTCTAGTGACATCATAGTGATCCTAATTACATAAGTTTTAGCATTTCTAGGCAGTGACTTGCCACTAAATGTTGGTCAAAGTACAGAAATGACAAGCAGTTACTTTACAAGCCAATACATTTGCAACCATCTACTGCCTTGTTAATACCAAAAGGCATTAACAAATAGATGTTTAACCCAAAAAAATTATGTTTATGCAAATTCCATTGGTAGTTCTTAGCATAATTCAGAAACATACAGCTTCATGAAATCTACAACATGACAGGTGGTTATGAGATTACTGGATGTGCACTGACTACCCTCCTAGAAATAGATTAAGGGGAAAGACAAACTTGATTCCAATGAACTAATAAAAAATACATGAAGTGAAAAAGGAAAAAGCTGCTTTGTCAGAATATAAATATTTCTCTTTTTATCTTTCATGTTCATGTGTGAGACTTATCAAAGGAAAGAGAGTTTAGCTCCCCTGAGGACCATCCACATAAACTATTCTGAGACATGGGGGAAAACAAGACATAGGAAATGAAAGATAAATAAAGACTGAAAGGCCCATTAAGTTTGTCTCAGCACCATCTAGCCAAAGCTTGTCCTATTATTCATTAATCACTCTTGACAGGCCAGTTCTCACCAGCCCTTTCTCCCCTGCCAGGTATAATGGGTCTCTGAAAGTGCCCCCTTTTTATATGCGAACAGTAGTAAATAATGAGAAACGCCCGACCTCTCAATTTCAAAGGGAAAAAAGATAGCAAAAAATGTTTTTGAAGCAAAGTAGCATAATAGAAAAATCATTATCTATCTATCTTCTATTATTTATCTATATTCCATTCTCAATCTATATTATACTATCTATCTATCTATGTATCCATTTATCTCTCCAGCTAACTATATTCTATCTATCTATGAATTTATCTATCCATCTATCTACCTAACTATATTGTATCTATCTTCTATCTTTCTATCTATCTATCTATCTATACACTCATTTGTCCATATATAGAAATACAAAAAGAGACCAGCTAAACCTCATTATGAATATTTATGGTACATTACAACCAAACCAGAATAGTTTAGCATTTTTATGACGCTTGTGTTGAATAAAACAGCGCATAAAGCCTTTACTTGCATGTCACGACTCCAGGGTTAGATGTCATATGGCTGTTTAAACACGTATAATGTTTTTTATGCCCCATGTTGGTACTTGCTGGGAGCGAGGAAGCATGTGTTTATTATCACAGAGCTGAAAGGCTTTCACAGCTCAGGATCGTCAGACATCTAATTCTTTTATAGATTCGTGTGTAGGTAAAGCTTTTCTGTGCTTTATGTATACCAGACGATGGCACTTTCTTGTACTTTAGAACACATATCTGAACCTTTCAAAAGATAACACATGAGCCGCGCCTCCTACTATCCATCTGCAAGCACTTTTAAGGATTCCCCTGAAGGAATAAAGAATGAATGAAATCTAATACAGAATTAAAAATGATGTCTAATAGCAAATAAAAGGCTGACTCAGGAAGGGCAACAGGGTTTCACACACTATTCCTCCACTTTTTAAGGTATCTGGTTACTACTAATGTCTCTCTATCCATCTACAGCTGCCCTTCGGTCACCTCTGGCTACTCCATTCAAGATGTCTAACCATCTGGTCACTCAAGGCAATCACTGTTACAGGCAGGCAGGATGAACTGTGGTTTCTGATTTCTGTTCAATAGGTGCTAACTATTGTTCTAAACCGAAGCTGCTGAATACAGGTGTGTACCTCCTCTTGACTAAAGGTGGATTTAGAACGGCAGATGAGCAGCAGATTGTCTGGAAGGAAGCGTTCCTTCTTAACAGTTGGCTGCTCGTTAAGTGGAGGTGAAGAGCTACATTTATATGCAGCAATCACCTCCACAGTATGAGAACGAGGGGTCACTATTGTGATCATTTGTCCTCATACATCTGCATTGTTTTTGGGCAGCAGATGTTTAGACAGCACGATCTGCTGACCAGAAATGATAACTTAGGTGCCTAAATTAGGAGCATCGTTGGCAGGCCGAGCGCCTGAAGCCCCTGACTGGAGACGTTTTCTCTCTGCTTTTACGCCTGTTTCCAGGAGTAAAAGATAGCAAATGTGTTGGGCTCTATGTCCTGGCCTGGTGCCCACCAAGTGATGAGCACAGTGCAAATACCCAAGTGTGATAATATTTAGTCTTGTGGGTGTTTAAAAAATTGCAGACAGGATCTTGAGACTTTTTTTTCTTATCCCAGTGGCGTAGAGCGCGTCGTAAATAACCCCCATTGAGCTAGATCAGAATGGGTGGAAGGTCACTAAAAATGCCATACAAAATGCATGACTTTAAAAAAAATACATGTGGCTTTTATGGCATTTTTTTTGTGGCAAAAACCACCAAACTAAATGTATGTGTGTAGAAGCCCGCAGGGTGCTTCCCCAAGTGAGATTATGATGTAGTTTTTGAAACTAGGAGAAATTAAGCAAAAAAAATAAGCTTTGCTATATAATTCCCCTGCTTTTACCATCTAGGCCAAAGTAAGCACATGTGGATTATCGGTAATTGCATCAGCTATTGGTAATCTGCATGCAGTTACCGCAGCCTGGCGGCGGCGTGTACTAGTGCTCTTAGGGTACCTGCACACAAGTGCTGGTAAATATGCAGAAGATCAGCATGAATTTCAGTGTGGATTTCTATGCATTTCTGCACCAAAAGCCGCATGTGTAACTTGGAGTTTTTAGTGTGGATTTGATGTGGTACATGAAGTGTACATGAGATTTGTCTAATCTTATACCCTTTGCTGGAACTGCATTACTCTGCAGTTTTTCTGCATGAGAATCTGCAATGTCTGCAGGTAGCCTTTGGCACTGATGGGAGGAGTAGTTCATGGTAGCTGTCCTCACTCTGATGCTCCCTGGGGCAGTGCAGCAGTGAATGGAGGGTGCACCCTTTCCTCCCTCTGGGCATTTCCGGACTCTCTGTAGCTCCTGTCTGGTGGTAGTTGCGGTGCCCTTGATGGTGGATGTTTGGCAGGGTGCAAGGCAGGAGGTAAGGTAGAGTGAGGGCCTGCGAATGGATGAGAGTGACCACTGAACAGGCCCAGTGTAGTTGCAATAAGTTTCTCTTTATTTCACAGATAATGGGAGTAGTAGTTTATAGGCACACTTCTGAGGTATATTACACAGAAAAATTCTTCCAATAGTTGTGTATCGACAGAAGCAATGATGGTAGTAGTATTCCCCCGAGTCTCACTCTAAACACTCTTTGCAATCTTTCCAAATAACCACAGCCATACTATTCTGTTCTCATTAACTCTTTCTGCAATTCCGAGGCTGCAGGGTTCAGATCTTAGATTTGGATGGCCAATCTGTCTCAAACTGTGGTGGGTGCCGGAGGCAATTAATACTTCCCACAACCAGTAAAGTCATAAGCGACCAGTACCTTACTGTCTGAATCCTGTGCATGGCCTTGATGGTTCTAAGTTGTTCTTTTGCAGATGTTCAGTCTCAGGAATGATGTTTCCTGGGTGAGGCTTCACTTTGGGACTACTTTGCAGGAGTTCACACATGGAGGTCTTGTCTCTAGCTCTACAGACTAGAAACTCACACTAACCCAGACTGCCAGTGTTAACTGATTGTTGTCCATACACGCCCATTTGGAATACACAGTGCAGAGAGAAGAGCTTTTAGCATTAATGCATAACAGAGTTCCATAGTCTCACTGCTCTTACAGTAAAGAATCCTCTTCTATGTTTGTGTAGAAACCTTCTCATCACTAGATGCAGAGGATGTCCTCTAGTCACAGTCCTATATATAAATAGATGATGAAAGAAATCCCTGCACTGACCTCTGATATATGTATACATAGTTATTAGATTGCCCCGTCATCTTTTTTCTAAACTAAATAACTCTAATTTGATAATCTTTCTGTAGTCCACCCATTCCAGTTATTACTTTAGTTGCCCTCCTCTGAACCCTCTCCAGCTCTGCTATGTCTGCCTTGTACACAGGAGCCCATAACTGTGCACAGTACTCCATGTGTGGTGTGGTTTATTTGTAAAGTGGCAGGACTATGTTCTCATAAAGGGCATCTATGCCTCTTTTAATGCAATCCATTATCTTATTGGCCTTGGAAGCAGCTGCCTGACACTGGTTTCTACAGCTTAGTTTGCTGTTCACTAAAATTCCTTAGTCCTTTTCCATGTCAGTGTTACCATTTAGTATGTACAGGTGACTTGCATTATTCCTTCCCATGTGCATAACCTTACATTTGTCAGTGTTAAACCTCATCTGCCTCTTCTCTGCCCAAGCCTCCAATCTATCCAGATCCCTCTGTAGTAGTATACTGTCCTCTACAGTGTTAATTACTTTACACAGTTTAGTGTCATCTGCAAAAGTTGATATTTTGCTCTGCAACCCTTGTACAAAATCATTAATAAATATGTAATTTTAATACAATATCACCATACTGTGAACTTGCATGTCAAATAAAAAGCTAGCACCAAAAAATAATGATTAGGAGTATTTTAGCAATTTTGTTCAAAATGGTTCCCTCTGTGGACAGACAGTGAACGTCTAGTATGTGAAAAGACAGTGCATTTCCAGCAACCAGACTAGGCTAAAACATTTGTATTCTTTACTACTGGTGTAATAAAAAGTTTCACCAGGAGTCAACATCTTCTGTCATTAGGGTATCAGCAAGGCAAGGCATTTCTAACTTTAAGTAGCACTGAAAAGTCTGTGCCTAGTGAAGTCTATGACCTTGTCATTGTAGCCCAAATAAGATGTGGCCTGTTTCATCAAGCAAATCTGCTGCCAGCTGCTTTCTATCCAGCTTTGAAGGGTAGATATTGAAGTAAATTAAGTGCAGGCAGCATACACATTTGACATGAACTTCTTGATTTACCACTGGAATACTGGTCCAGGCTGGAGTCTCCTCTTGAGAAATTAGACTTCTTTATGGCTTGTTGATGTATGACTGTAAGTTGGAGCCAACTTAAAATAAGTGGAGTCCCTTTACTGTTAGAAAGCATGTCAAATCAGTTTTAAGCAAGAGTCATACTGTTCTCAGCATCTTTGAATGATCAGAGAGGCGAGCATGGGGCCCTAGGCAAGTAGTAAAACCTCCAGGACTATATACACTGTAAGTCAATGGGTACTGTCTGTTGATTAGTGGCCTCTCATTCATCCTAGGAAATACCACTGAAGATTCCCCTTACATTAACGGTTCTCCTCTCCGGACGTATTCCTGAATACAGATAAATGTAAATGAAAGGTTGCACAAAAGTTGCATCTTCATGCCAGACAATCCCCTGGTTTACTTTGCACACATGGATGTAAACCACATTGCAATTGCATCAAATATATTATTGAGGCACGCCAGTTCATACATTTGTCACCGACACACTATTAGACAGACTTAAAAATAACACAAAAACAATGACAAATGATAAATGTCCCTCTTATTGTTTTAATAGTTTTTATATTAAACACATTTGTAAAGTATTTATGGTAAAAATATATCTTCAAATCCTGCAGTTTTCGCACTGGCCACTAAGCCTAATAATAGGCACCACTTATTGGTCTGTACAGTCACTTTTCTGAAGTTGTCTTCTTATCATCACAGACAGGATTACAATAACAATTATCACTTCTATATATAGATATTAGTCATTGATAAGACTGCCCACATGACTCCTAAGGTCTGAAAGAGCAGAGATTTAACCTGTTCGGGACATATGACGTACCGGTACGACATGATGTTCCGGTACTTAAGGACACAGGACGTACAGGTACGTCATGTGTAGTTCCGATCACCGCCGCGCGGCCGGCGGTGATCGGAACCCGGTGCCTGCTGAAATCAGGCACCGTGGGACAATGCTTAGGGGGGTCCTGTGACGCCCTCATATCGGTGATTGCAGCAATCCGCAGGTCAATTCAGACCTGCAGTTTGTTGCGTTTTCCGGGTTATTCGGGTCTCTGATGACCCGATAACCTGGAAAAGACGGTGGTCGGTGGTGAGATGATACACCACCAATCACCATCCTGCGATCCTGAGAGGTGGCGGTCACGCCACCTCTCAGGATCGCATCTGATTGGCTGGCAGGGAGGTGGGCGGAGCAGCAAATTTGAATTGCCGGAGCTCCTCTCCCCGATCATACCGGTCCGTGGAGCGGGAGAGAGTGGAGCTCCAGCTGTGCTTCCCAAAATTTAGTTTTTTTGTGCCATCAGGCACTGTAGTCTGTAGGGTCAGGTAGGGATAGGTGATTTCAGCAGGGATAGTGAGGGATAGAGAGGGGGGCTTTTCTAAAGCACTTTTAGCACCTTGATCGGGTGTCTAGGGTCCACAGCACTTAGCTGTTTGACCCTAGACCCCCCCCAGGGGTGCTGCAGCTTGCCCCCCCCCCCACACACTTTTTGGGGGGGAGAAATTTTATTTATTTTTTGCATGCGCTGACTGTGGCCGGAACTCTTTGTGTCCGGCCACTGTTAGCACATCGCCCACTCCACTTTCATGTTGTCATCTGCGTCCTCCTCCATGATGATGTCAGGCAGTACTGGAGTGGGCACGTCCTCTACCAGACCCCACTCTACAGCATGGCCATGACACGTACCCGGTTTGAGGCCATCCGGAAATGCCTGCATTATGCAGATAATGCAGCATGTCCCCCCTAAGGTGATCCTGCCTATGACCGCCCTTACAAAATCAGGCCGGTCATCGATCACTTTAGGGCTAAATTTGTGGA